>NC_056732.1:319078814-319361314 GCF_019279795.1 Protopterus annectens | reverse complement strand
TGTCTTTAACATCTCAGTTTTTTCAATCATTTAAGATTAATACAATTATTAATGCCAAGAAAAGCAAAAAAGTTGAGGTCTGTTTGTTAACTCAGCTCTGCCTTTTCAAGTAAACTCATTATTACCTCTTCTTAGTTCTTGTGGTACAAGTTCCAGAACCGTAAGAGATAATTTGTTGAACATTTCTGCATAATGTATTATGTTTATATAAAGCATTTGTCATAACCTTATTCTTGATGGCAATCATATACACGTTTATTGATTATTCTATATTTGTTATACCAAATAATTTCTTTAACCTTTCTGAGGTTGTTAGTGTACAGCCTCTGGTAGCATTTTTGAAACGTTTCATTAATGTTGATTGCAACCTTTCATTCATCTTTGGTTGTCTCTTTTGAAACTATCACTGATATTTTAGTCTTTGTCCTTCTTTCTGAAAACTTGTATGCTAACAATCTCTGTAACTTACTGTCTGACATCCATACCCTTGAAGCTCTCTTTCTTTAGGTACAGATGGATTTTATTGCATTATATTAAACTTGTGTTTTTTTTATTTGTATGCACGTGTGTGTGTGTGTGTGTGTGTGTGTGTGTGTGTGTGTGTGTGTATTTGTCTTTGCAAGTCTTGTACTTCCCGATCAAACTCTTCTGCCAGAATATGGTTTTCTTCCAGTCTTTGTAGGTAGTCTCCATCTCATGGATTTGCTTATGTGCATCACAAAGGTACTGTTCTTTCCTAATTTCCGATCACTTTACAGAAGTAAGCACTCCTACCAAACTATATATCTAGCATGCTGTCTGCAATATTTTAATTGTCAGTACTGGTCAATGTCTTCTCTTATTTGGTTAACCAACTCTGGACTAGTTAATATTAAGGGGGCATTCTCCATGTCCTTGGGTCCTTTCCTGGTGCAGATATTGTGTCAGCAGTAATTATATTAAGTATAATATTCAGTGACATAGCAATAATGTAAATATCTGGATTTGTTTCCATCTGATGACATAAGTATCACATCAGTTACCTCTAGGAGCAGCACCCTCCATATGTCCTGTAAACCCATTCTTCTCATTTTCTGATGAATTATGACTTATTCCTTAACGTTCATTTCAACCCTGGGGTAGTCCTAACTCTCAGGGAATTCATGAAAGCATTAAAATCATCTGCTACTAATAAATTATTTTTTGGGTCTGTACTAACTGCTAGATTGCTAGAGAATTCTGAAAAAAAACTGTGGACAGTCAGACATTGAGGCATACATATAAACTATCACCTCCAGTCTCACACGTGTTTCATATTTTGCCCACATTGTTCTTTCTCCTCTTCAAACATATGAATCTTCAACATTTTCTACTCCAAGGATGTTTTATAGCTGCGCCTGTTTTTGGTTGCTTATTCAATTGTGCAATATAGTGCCCCACTAAGAAACTTTTAAGCATTTTCATGTGTTTTTCAACCATTGTACATTCTTTCATTCACAGAATGTCATCTTGTTTTCATTTTAAGACACTGTTTTATGACTTTCTTTTAACCTGGGGAGTTAAACCTCTCAACATTTAAAAAAAACAAGAAAACCATATCCGTATCTTTACAATTGCTTGTGGTAGCATTTCATATCTTTTAAGTTTGTTTGTGGTAGCATTTTACTCTGGACACTCCTTTACTGTGCTTTTACATTATAGGTTCATAGGTTCATAGGTGTGTACTAGGCTAGGGGCCCTGGAGCCTTTACAAGCCTAGCACATAGGATTACCCTGGCATCATGCCACCCAACCTTAGTTCCCAGTGCCTCTGTCAAGTAGAGCCACTGGAGTGATCCCCGTGGTGAATTTTCTATTTCCCATCCACTCATCAAGATTTCTCTTGAAGAGGGCCAATAATGTGCTCTGTTTGACATGTATGGGAAGTCTATTCCATAGCATGGGCAGTCTCTGGGTTATGAACCTGTCCCTCCAGCATGTTTTGTTGATTGTGGTAATGAGGTTGAGGTCTCTGGAGCATGTGGTGCTGAGGGATTGGGATTTCTTTAGATGTAGCATTTCTAACAGAGCTGAGTCAGGCATGGCTTTGTAAGTCAAGCAGAGATCGCCTCTAAGTAGGCGATATGAGACAGAGAATAGTTGGAGTTTTTTGAGTCTGTCCATATAGGACAAGTGTTTAAGGCCTAGAATCCTCTTTGTGAGGTACTTTTGCGGCCTTACTCACTATAAAGGTGAGGCTATGGTTGAACATGGCACACGTGAGGTGCCAGTTCACTCTGCAGTTCATATAGAACTCAGACAGGGATATTGTCAGGTCCCATAGAAGCTGTATTCTTGGCCTTGGATAGTGCTGTTTTAACCTGTGCAGCACTAATACTTGGTGCCTGGCAATCTACTGTTAATGTGATAGGTCCAGTTGTCGCAGGTGGCTCGTGAGGTACATGCCAAATGGGGCATTGTACTTGATGATTGGCCTAATGAGGGAAGAGTAGAGGGAGACAATGACCTCTTTCTTCCTGGATGCAAAACCCTTAGTAATGAGATATGCCACTTAGAAGGACTTTCTGACCACAGTGGCAATGTGATGGTCGAAAGAGAGGTTGTTGTCAACCTGTGTTCCCAGATCTCTTATAATACCTTCTTTGTTCAGTGGACTACCATCGATGTGGTAATTCATGGGAACCATGTTTTTCCCAAAAGGGAATGATGACACATTTTTTGGCATTGAGCTTAAGGCCATGGTTCTGACACAAGACGTTGGTCTCAGTGAGGCCTTTCTGTAGGATGTCAACATCCCCTGGGGAGTTAATAATAGCTCCCAACTTGCAATTGTCTGCAAACTTTGTCAGCCAGAGTCCCTTCATATTGGCCTGAACTTCGGAGAAGTAGTTACCAAACAGGAGAGAACCCAGGACTGAACTCTCTGAGATTACACTTATGACTGGTCGGCAGTCTGACTTGGAGTCAGCTACTTTCACACTGTGGGTTCTGTCTGTAAGCCAGTTTGCAATCCACCTAGTGATATACGGGTTGATGCCTAGCTTACTGAGTTTATCTATGATTCTTGAGTGGGGAATGGTATCAAAGGCCTTGGCCAGATCAAGGTAGGCTCTGTGAACCACCTTGCCTTCATCCACAGCTCTGGTGACTGACTCAAAGAAGTCAACCAAAATGAGCAGGCATGATCTAGCCTTCACAAAACCAAACTGTGTGGGATCCAGACTTTTGAGATTCCCTATATCTTTGTTTATTAGGACCATGATGATGTGTTCCATAGTTTTGCATATCAGACTTGTTTGGCTAATGGGGCAATAGTTTCCAGGGTGTGTAATCGCTCCTCCTTTGTGGAGAGGGATGACTGTAGCAGTGCACCTTCCAGTAGGGACAAAGCCTGAAGTGAGGCTGTGATTGAACATGGCACACATGTGAGGTGCCAGTTCACTCTGTAGTTCATGTAGAACACAGCCAGGGATATTGTCAGGTCCCATAGAAGCTGTATACTTTACCTTGGATAGCGTTGTTTTAACCTGTGCAGCAGTAATACTTGGTGCCTGGCAATCTACTGTTAATGTGATAGGTCCTTTGGGAGGGGAGAAAGGGGTAAAGTTGGCACTGAATCTGTCGGCCAGTATATTGGCAATATCTTTTGGCTCGGTATAGGAAGTACCATTATGCACCATTATGCAGTAGCTCAGAGCAAATCTGGGAATTGCCATGTAGATTCTTTACATAACTATATAATGCCTTGTGATTGTCTTTACTGTCTGCTGCAATTCTGTTTTCATACCTAGCTTTAGAGGATTTGATGAGGGATCTCAGCTTTTTGTTGAGGCTCATAAGGAAGTTTTTCCAGTCTTGGGACTTCACCTTATTCCGCATCAGTTTCCTCCTTCTGTTGTAGAGCTTGTTTATGGCAGGGGACCACCAGATTGGCTTCCTATTTTTGGAGGAGCCATCTGGGTTTTGTTGGGTATGGCGAGATCCATGTATTTGAATACGTGTTCATACAGTGCACTGGTGTATGATTCGGCACTCATGCAACTATTCTCCATTTGCATGGGTGTCATGAAGTTAGCCACCTCTGTTTTTAGGAGTCCAAAGTTAGCTTTGGAGAAGTTTTTCATGGTGGTTACCTTTGTGGGGGGTGAGAGGGATGTGGATTTCCAAGGTGATTTGTTTGTGGCCAGATCTAATCAGGGAGGAGTTGACTATTGGTTTAGAGCAATGGTCACCCATGTTAGTAATGACCAGGTCAAGGATGTTGCTATCTCTAGTGGAGTAAGAATGAGCTGGTCCTGGGCATTGGAATTAATGTATCCCAGGAAACGTTGAGCAAGTGTCTTGGTACATGAGTAGTTTTCCTAGTTAATTGAGGGGCAGTTAAAGTCACCCAGTATGAGAGTGTTAGGTTGGACCCTAATATTCTCCAGGGTGCTTAGAAATGTGGAGTATGAGTCTTGGGACATGGTTGGGAGCCTATAGCAGGCTATGACCTGAATTGCTGTCTTAACCAATATTATTTGCACCTGAAGTATCTCTGATGCATTATGTTGGGCTATCAATCTGGAGGTGTGAGCATCCTTTATGAAGAAGGAAACACCACCACCTTTGGAGCTTTGGTCCAAGTTCTGGGGCCGAAAGGTGTGGGAAGAGATATAGCCTGGTAGTGTAGGGGTGCTTTCTGCTGCCTTGAACCAGGTCTCTGTCACAGCACAAATGTTGATGTTGTCCATTTTAAGAAGTGCTTTGAGCAAGTGCATTTTGAAATTTAGACTTGTAGCATTGAGCAGTATGACCCTCAGATTGCATTTGCTTATAGCTGTTATGGTGGTAATTTGGTCTTTTGAACACCGCCTAAAAAAGGCACTATAGGGGTGGCAAGAGCCTTTGCCAGTATCCGGAAGCCCAGGGATGACAGATGCAGTCCATGTCTGACAAAGCATCAAGGTCTGTCAATCATGTCATCCCAGGCAGACAGATAATGGATCCCCTTAGAATGACACCAGAAACTTAATCAATTGCTGAAATCAATCATTTTCTGCATTTACTGTGGCATCATTCTGGGTGATGGTAGGATGCTGCTCAGGACTATAGTCATACCTGCCTGAGCTACATAATCTGAGAGCTCCTCCATGTCTCTTTTCATGTAGTCCATGGAGGTATGTCTCAGGTCATTCACACCCACATGTACAATGACAGAGTCATATTTGTACCTGTTGTTGAGGGACCTGAGTGCATGCGTTATGTGATGGATCCTGGCACCTGACAGGCAGCTGACTGTTACTTTTTTCTTATTCAACCTAGTGAGTGGGATATCAGTGTGCCTCACTATCAGGTCACCTATGACTTGCGTGTTGGGCATGCTGTTTTGCCTTAGGGGCTTTGGTTGAGTGGCACACTGTTTAGGAGAGTTATGTGTCTCGTGTGTTGTTGTGATGGTCGACTGCATTTCTGCCATGGAGGTCTCTACTGTTTGGACAGATTTTTATTGAGAGCTTCCATGAAGGTGGGTGTGTAGTTTGTGTTTTTATGTGAAGGCAGTGCTGGTGTGTGTGTTCTGGAGGGCTATGTGTTCCATATGGTGTGGTGCAAGTGTTGACCTTCTCCTCTTGACCAGCTATTCCAGTCTTGGCTGGAGAGTGCGTGGCTTCCAATTTGGATATATAAGTGTATCTCTCGCAAGTCTGAGTGTTGGGAGGTAAGAGGAGAGGGTTGTCTGTGTACATGAGGCAGTTGCTACATTTCCTCAGGATGCTCACATTCACCAGGTTAATAGGAGAAAGCACAGGGAACTGACCTTTAGACATGTCTGGAGGGATGGCCATTAATAATAAGTACTGGAGCTGTTTCCTTGTGGAACGTTTAGTGCTGGTAGCACTTTTGTGTGCTGCAATAATTGCTACAAGAAGTCTGGTAAAGTGCTAGACTAATAAGCTAGTAAATGTGCAGTATAGGAGAGAACTAGCAGATCTAAGGGAAAAGTTGAAGAGCAGTCTTTGGCACCACTCAGAAGCTTACAAACAGTCCTGGATACAGCAAATCTGTATCTGGACTAGACTAGTTACAGGAAAGGTGGGAAACAAGTGCAAACACGGGCTTTTAAACCAGAAAGTAGAAAGAGATGGAAAGACTGCTCAAACAGCCAATAAACTACAATTACTGGGCCAGAAAACACTCCTCTTGTGGCAGATAGGCTACCTAGTGCTTACCACTCCCACTGACAAGCTAGAAGGCTTCGCTCTGACACAGAAAGGCTTGGGGGGCTCAGAAGCTTACAAACAGTCCTGGATACAGCAAATCTGTATCTGGACTAGACGAGTTACAGGAAAGGTGGGAAACAAACGCAAATGTGGGCTTTTAAACAGAAAGTAGAAAGAGATGGAAAACTGCCTAAATGGCCAATAAATGACACTTTCTGGGCCAGAAACTACTCATGTGGTAGATAGGCTACCTAGTACTTACCACTCCCACTGATAAGCTAGAAGGCTTCCCTTCAACACAGAAAGGTTTGAGGGGGCTCAGAAGCTTGCAAACAGTCCTGGATACAGAAAGTCTGTATCTGAACTTGACTAGTTACAAGAAAGGTGGGAAACAAGTGCAAACACAGGCTTTTAAACCAGCAAGTTGAAAGAGATGGAAAAACTGCCTAAACAGCCAATAAACTACAGTTTTGGGGCCAGAAACCACTCATGTGTAGATAGGCTACCTAGTGCTTACCACTCCCACTGATAAGCTAGAAGGCTTCCGTCCACCACAGAAAGGCTTGGGAAACTCAGAAGCTTACAAGCAGTCCTGGATACAGCAAATCTGTGTCTGGCTAGACTAGTTACAGGAAAGGTGGGAAACAAGCACAAACACAGGCTTTAAACCAGAAAGTTGAAAGAGATAGAAAACATGCCCAAACGGCCAAGAAACTACAATTTCTGGGCCAGAAACCACTCTTGTGGTAGATAGGCTACCTAATGCTTACTATTCCCACTGATAAGCTAGAAGGCTTCCCTCCAACACAGGAAAAGTTGGAGGGCTCAGAAGCTTACAAACAGTCCTGGATACAGCAAATCTGTATCTGGACAAGACTAGTTACAGGAAAGGTTGGAAACAAACGCAAATGCAGGCTTTTAGACCAGAAAGTTGAAAGAGATGAAAAAGCTGCCCAAATGGCCAATAAACTACAATTTCTGGGCCAGAAACCACTCTTGTGGTAGATAGGCTACCTAGTGCTTACCACTCCCACTGATGAGCTAGAAGGCTTCCATCAACACAGAAAGGCTTGGGGGGCTCAGAAGCTTACAAACAGTCTTGGATACAGCAAATCTGTATCTGGACTAGACTAGTTACAGGAAAGGCACGAAACAAGCTTAGAATTTTTTTTTGTAAAGTGGAAAGGGAGAAAGGAGAAACAGAAGATAATTCAGGGTTAAGGGCCTAAGTGGCTTGCCCTTCTCAAATGTTCTCTCTGTATTATGTAGAATGAGCTAGTGACACTATACTAAGATAGAGCTGGGATACAGCTGAAAAGATGGGACTGGTAGGAGTGCCTGAAGTCAAAATATGATCTCACTGTACTCGGTTGAGTGAGCAAATGAGATAGACCCAGGAGGAGTGTTCAAACACAAATTTACAGGAAGGGTGGGCAATTCCAAAGCCAGCAGGATTAATACCAGAACAAGAACAGGGAGGGAGGGTGGGAAACTAACTGCAGAGAGAGAGACCACAGTATTCTATGAAACAAATAAATAGAAAAATAAATACCTGCAGGGAGACATAGACCACAATATTCAATGAAACATATAAATAGAGAGAAAAATAAAATGCAGTACATTTGTAGCACTGGGATTATTCATCTAGTGGCAGTAGGTGTTTGCCTGGTTTGTCTGAGCTGAGAAGCACACAAAAGGGCTCTAATTATTATTTTTTTGTACTTCTCCTATATTTGTATACTGTGAGTGTACTTTAGCAGTTTCAAAAAACAAAGTACTGTCTGCTGCTGCTTTAAGTAGCTATTCTACATTAAGAAAGTGTTTTTCTACACCCTTGTGTCAGGAATGTGCTGATCTAACCAGTCTGAGTTGGGGTTTGCTGGTGGAATGCTTATTGTGTGCTTTCTCAATAGGTAGTTAGCATAAAACTTGTTTCTCATTGCTCATATTTAAGCCTCATATTTGTTCAGTGCTGCTCTTTGGATAGTGTCAGGTAACAGTGCACTGTATAGACGCAAAAGCTTAGAATCTCAGTTTTTCCCTAAACAGCTGTCAGTGAAACTTTTCTAAGCTTTTCTGCTGCTCTAGGAGCAACTCATTTGTGCACTGAGCAGCATTGCCTTATTGAGCAGCCTTAGCCTACACAATGTATAGATCCCTGTTGTAGTCCCAGCACTACAAGCACAATCCTGTCAAACTAACCCATTCCCTTCCCTAATAAAACATACAGTGAGATCTTGCTTTCATGAAAGGGCAGTCCCCATCATCTGTCTGGCCAGCCTGATAGACATGGGAATCCTGAGGCAATGTAGCAATTGACCCACGTATACTGACAGCCATTTACTCCTGAAACAAATAGTTTATATGAAAGATGTAGTTACAATATGAAATTGGAGGCAAGACTCTCACATAATGACAAATCAAATGCCAAACAGGTTGTCAGCACATACACACTTCCCACTCTAAATAAGGAAATGGCACATGAACCCACATATGCAGAGGTACTCACTAGTAATTTATCAACTGATCAGAGGCCCCCCCAAACGGAAACCACTTACACACATAACAATGCAAAAAACAACCACAACGTATAACAACACACACTCACCAGAGTCTCACCGAATACACCCATAAGGCATAATAGCACAAAATTTCATGTACTGGTAATAGGTGACTCCATTTTGAAACACAACGATGTTCCCGTCACCAGGTTGGATATGGAGTGAGTTACAGTTAGCTACCTGTCACGTGCCAGGATCCATCAAGTCACTCAAGTACTCAAGTGATTCAACCACAACTACCAGTATGACTCCATCATCATCCATGTGGAGGTGAATGACTTAAAATGTAATTCACTGGACTATATGAAGAGAGACATGACTGAGCTCTCAGATTATGTGTCACAGGCAGGTATAAGCCTAGCCTTAAGCAGCCCTCTACCTTCTCCAAGGATGATGCCACAATACAAACAAAAAATTATGACTTCAACATTTGGCTTAGCATCTGGTGTCAGTCCAAGGGGATACAATATCTGTCAGCCTGGGAAGACATGGTCGACAGGCCATGCTGTTTTGCCAGATATGGTCTGCACCTGTCTCCTCTAGGCTTTTGGATACTGGCAAAGGCATTATCCACCTCTGTTGTACCTTTTTTAGGCAATGTCAAAATAACCAACCTCCCAACATAACAAAATCCTCTCTAGATAAACTCAAGGTACTGCTGTTCAATGCTAGGAGTCTAAACAACAAACTACACTCCCTGGAAGCACACCTTACTTTGGAAGATGCTGACATCTGTGCAGTCACTGAGACATGGCTCAAAGGTGTGGAAAGCACCCAATCCATGCAGGGCTACAGTGCCTTCCATACATTCAGACCACAAACTGAGCATGAAAGAACCAAAGGAGGAGGTGTATCCATCTTTATTAATGATAAGTACATCTCTAGACTGCTAAAACTGTATGACTCTCTTGAGGTACTCCATGTCCAATTAACTATGGGCAGAGCCCCCTACCACATCATAGCTAGCTATAGGTCCCCAAAGATGAAACTGGAAAAGTATATGGCATATCTGGACTTACTGGAGTCACTTGCCATACAGCCCAAGACCTTACTCATGGGTGATTTTAATTATCCTACCATTGACTAGGAAACACACATGGCCACAAAAATGCTGGCTCAGAGGTTCTTGGACTTTGTCAGTGCAAATGCTCTGGAACAGCTAGTCAGCACACCCACAAGAAGCTCAAATGTCCTGGACATAGTACACAGTAATATGTGACAGTATTGCACCCCCCATGTGATATCCTGTCTGGTAAGAGTGGGCCATAAATCAGTCTCATTCAATGTAATTATAAGACCTGATACCCCTTCAAGCTCAAAAGCTCTTAAGAGTTTTTCAAAGACAATTTACCTTCCACTAAGTGAAAGTATAAGAAGTTTTAAAGCCCCCTCAAATGCAAATAACATGGACTCAGATGCAGAGGTATATACCAATGCCCTGTATAATTACTTAAGCACTTGTAATTGGCTGTATCACACCAGATTAAATCTAAGTCTTGCCAAAAAAAACAAAACAAACTGGTAGATCCCTGGTATAAACAGGCTATACAACAAGAAAAAGAAACTAATGTCCAAGAACATGAGGGGAACTGTCTCAACAGAGGATGAAATCCTTCTCTAGCTTAAACAAACAAATTAAAGACCTTGCCAAGTCCTCTAAAGCTAATTACAAAGTAAAAATAGCCCCCATAGCTAAGGAGAATCACAAGGCATTCTTTAACTACATCTGAAACTTAAAAGAAATACCCAGCTATGAACTGAACTGGTTGTGGATGACACCACCCATACTCAACCAGAGGTAATAGCCAACCAGCTGGCTGACAGATTTGGAGCAAACTTAACCACCCCTGTCCCCTCCGGTCATCCCGCAAGGTATACCTGCTACCATTTCTCAGCTTATTATCTCAAGAGAGCAGATTATCTTGGCAGGCTCCAAGGCCAAAAACATGGCATTAATGGGACTAGACAACATCCCAGGTTGCCTTTTAAACAACTTAAAACATGACTAGAAGACCCACTTGGATCCCTTGTTTAACTACAGCCTGTGAACTGTCTATGTTCTTGTGGAATGGAGAACAGCAACAGTAATTTCTCTGCACAAAGGGGGACCATCAACTGACCCTGTTGAATTATTGCCCCATAAGCTTCACTAGCCTCATCTGTGATGCCATGGAAAGAATCATTATGAGCCTTATTAACAAGGACATAGGTGATCTCCAAACTCTGCACCCAACCCAGTTCAGATTTGTTAAAGGGGAAGATCTTGCCTGTTAAACATGGTTGACTTCTTCTAGAAAGTTACCAAGGCCCTGGATGAGGGAAAGACAATGCATACCACCTATCTTTACCTAACCAAAGTATCTGACACAATACCCCATTCAGGTATTATAGAGAAACTCTCCAAATTGGGAATTAACCCCAACATTAGCATATGGGCAGCCAACTGGCTCAATGACAGGACACATACTGTCAAAGTGGTCAAAGCAAAAGACCAGTCACCACTAGCATACCAAAGGAATCTGTACTGGACCCCTTGCTATTCATAATTTATTTCTCAGAAGTCCAGGTAAACTTGGAGGACCTGTGGCTGACCAAGTTTTAATTTGTTTGTTTAAGCTAGCGAAAGATTTCATCCTCTGCTGAGACAGCCCCCCCCCCTTGTTCTTGCACATTAGTTTCTTTTTCTTGTTGTGTAGCAAGTTTTCTGATGATTGCAAATTGGGAGCAGACATGGCTAACACAAACAAATTATAGATGCCAAAGCATTGGATTAAAGCTAAATGCAAAAAAAGCCTTATTATTCCCTTTGGGATAGCTGATATCCCTGCTAATTATATTATAGACAGCACCCCACCTAAGTGTAGACCCAGTGGTACATGATCTGGGTACTCAGGCTGATAGTAATCTAAGCCATCACATAGCCAGAGTAGTAAGGACATCCTTCTATGTGGTACATCTTATAAGTCAAGTCATCACACCTAGATCTAAGGATGTTGAAATTCCATCATACTCTGCCCACATCAGACCAATAATTGAGTGCAATGCTCCCTTTTGCATGTACCTCACCAGATACCTGCAACAATTGGAGAGACCACTTAGGCTTCTCCAAAATAAATTACAGGGTACACGAACTAAGTCTTACATGGAAAGATTGAAAGCCCTGTCACTGTATTTTGTCTCCTACAGGTTGTTAAGAGGTGACCTGTGTCTGGCTTACAGGGCAATCTCTGACCCAGCCCTGATGGATTGCTACACATTTATAAGTCAAACTGCACAAGGGTCACTAACTCCAGATATCTTAACCTATCCTCTAACACATCCTCTGACTCTGCAGCACCCATGCAAATGGAGAATAGTTGCATGACTGCCAAATCATACACCAATGCACTGTACGAACATGTACACAAATGCATGGATCTCACCATACCCAATAGAACTAAGACACTCTCCTCAAACAAAGGAATCAAATCTGGTGGTCCCCTCCCATAAACAAACTCTACAACAGAAGGAGGAAACTGATGCAGAATAAGGTGAAGTCCCAAGACTGGAAAAACTCCCTTATCAGCCTCAAAAAAAGGTTACTATCCCTCATCAAATCCTCTAAAACTAGCTATGAAAACAGAATTGCAGCAGATAGTAAAGACAACCATAAGGCCTTCTATAGTTATGTAAATAATCTCCATGGCAATACCCAGATTTGCTCTGAGCTACTGCACAATGGTACCTCCTATACTGAGCTAACAGATATTCCAAATATACTGACGGACAGATTCAGTGCTAACTTTACCCCTCCCCCCCAGAGTACCAATCACAATACCAGTAGATTGCCAGGCACCCAGTATTACTGCTGCACAGGTTAAAACAGCACTGTCCAATGCCAAGAATACAGCTTCTATGGAACGTGACAGTATCCCTGGCTGTGTTCTACACGAACTACAGAGTGAACTGGCACCTCACCTGTGTGCCCTGTTCAATCACAGCCTCACCTCAGGCTTTTTCCCAATCAAATAGTGTACTGCTACAGTCATCCCTCTCCACAAAGGAAGAGTGACTACAGGCCCCGGGAACTATCACTCCATTAGCCTGACAAGTCTGATATGCAAAGCTATGGAACACATCATCATGGACCTAATAAACAAGGATATAGGGAATCTCCAAACTCTGAATCCTACACAGTTTGGTTTTGTGAAGGGTAGATCATGCCTGCTCAACATGGTTGACTTCTTTGAGTCAGTCACCAGAGCTGTGGATGAAGGTAAGGTGGTTCACACAGCCTACCTTGATCTGGCCAAGGCCTTTGATACCATTCCCAACTCAAGAATCATAGAAAAACTTACTAAGCTAGGCATCAACCTCTATATCACTATGTGGGTTGCAAACTGGCTCATAGATAGAACCCACAGTGTGAAAGTAGCTGACTTCAAGTCAGACTGCTGACCAGTCACGAGTAGAGTCGCACAGGGTTTGGTCATGGGTCCTCTCCTGTTTTGTATCTACTTCTCTGAAGTCAAGGTCAACATGAACAGACTCTGACTGACAAAGTTTGCAGATGATTGCACGTTGGGAGCTGTTATTAACTCCCCAAGTGATGTTGACATCCTGCAGAAAGGCCTCAATGAGACCAACGACTGGTGTCAGAACCATGGCCTTAAGCTCAATGCCAAAAAATGTGTCTTCATCCCCTTTGGGAAAAACCCAGTTCCCTTGAATTACCACATTGATGGTAGTCCACTGAACACAGAAGGCATTATAAGAGATCTGGGAACACAGGTTGACAGCAACCTCTCTTTTGACCACCACATTGTCACTGTGGTCAGAAAGTCCTTCCTTGTGGCATATCTTATTACTAAGGGTTCAGCATTAAGGAAGAAAGTGGTCATTGTCTCCCTGTACTCTTCCCTCATTAGGCCAATCATTGAGTACAATGCCCCATTTGGCATGTACCTCACTAGACACCTGCAACCACTGGAGAGGCCGTGAAGGTGCCTCACAAAGAGGATCCTAAGCCTTAAACACTTGTCCTATATGGAGAGACTCAAAAAACTCTAACTATTCTCTGTCTCATATCATCTACATAGAGGCGATCCCTGTTTGTCTTACAAAGCCATGTCTGACCCAGCTCTATTAGAAATGCTATATCTAAAGAAATCCCAATCCCTCCGCACCACATGCTCCAGAGACCTCAACCTCATTACCACAATCAACATAACATGCTGGAGGGACAGGTTCATAACCCAGAGACTGCCTATGATATGGAACAGACTTCCCATACATGTCAAGCAGAGCACCCCACTGGCCCTCTTCAAGAAAAATATTGATGAGTGGATGGGAAATAGAAAATTCATGCCTGGGATCACTCCAGTGGTTCTACTTGACAGAGGCACTAGGAACTAAGGTTGGGTGGCACAATGCCAGGGTAATCCTATAAAGGCTCCAGGCTTATAAAGGCTCCAGGGCATTAGCCTAGTACACACCTATAAACCTATGAACAGGTTATTCTGGAGAGATAGATACATCTCCCAGAGACTGCCACTTCTCTGGGATAAGCTTCCAGTTCATGTGAAACAGATCATCTCCTTGATTCTCTTCAAACACAACCTAGATCACATGATGGGTGACAGCCAATTCACTCTTGGGGCGGTGGCCATGTCCCTCTTGGACTGAGGAAGTCAGTATTAAGTACCATAGACCCTTACCTCTGCAAACTTCACTCACCTAACCACAAACAACTGGGGCAACTTGGGATAAATATGGCTAGGTTTGTAAGGGCTCTAGGGTCATTAGCCTAGTAACCTTCTATGAACCTATAAACCTATGAATACCATTACCTATAAAAATTCAAATGCATTTCTTGGCTAAACAGTCTTAAATGATATATGATCAAGGCATACCTAGGCAATGAGCTAAGTCTATGACATAACTGCACTAAAGATGAAAGGTGAGTAGTGTCAGCAATACTCTTAGGCTCTTTACCAGTACAGTAAGAAGAAACAAACTTATACAATATCCCACTGCGGTACATACAAAGCAAAATCTCGTAGGCACTGTACTTACTATTATAATAACTTTTGCCCTCAGCTAATGTCTTTACATTTAAATAATTCTTTTGCCTCTCATCACTTTTATTCCTACCAGAACCAATATATCTTTCTATTTATCTTGTGTCATGATATTGGTAGGGGAGAGTAGCTACCACACAATTCTTCTCTTTCCCCTATCCTCCCTGATCTCATTTTTGTCCTTTTTGGTCAAAGTGTCATTCCATCCTTACTTAGTTGTAGTGCCAGTGATATGTAATGGTGGGGGTGGGGGTTAAGTGGTTAAGATGTCCTTTGGGAGAAGCTGTCTGACAGAGGTCTTCTGTGGCCTAGGATCAGAAATGATTGTGTGGGCTACCAGGTTTCTGACATCACTGGGCTGGCTTCCTGTGGTGCAGTAGTTGATGCAGGAACAGCAGTAAACTCTTGTGACCCTGTGTCCCTTTGAATGGCCTTCCTCAGTGCTATGAGCAGCAGCTGCAGTTTTCATTTGTGCATGGTTAAGACCTACTTACTCATTTAAAGCTGTCCTATAGGAAGGGTAGGTTAGGGTCTGAATGGAGAGAAGGGTCCAAACAGGGAGAAGGGTCTGAGTGGAGGGTAGAGTCTGAATGGAGAGATGAAAAGTCAGCAATCAAAAAAGAGTAGTAATGCTGAAATTGAATTCAGCCTCAAGTCTTGGTGAGTACCCTCACGAGGTGGACCCTGTTTTCTACAAAATCTCACCAAGGTGACACTGATATATAGACTGTATTTATATAGCATATATCATGGACAGAAGTAGGTCAAAAATTAAAAAAGATAGCTGGGTGCACAAGACCCAAGATAACAAAGTGCCCAATCCTGGTAGGCACACTGGTGCCAGGACTGGAAAAAATGACACTGTCGAATCCTCAAAATATGGAAACATTCTTACAATGGGGCCAGGCCAGGCCCAGGGGGAGGATGGCCCCCTGTTGTAGAAGGAGTAGCAGTCCACAAAAATCACAAAAACTGATAGCCCAAAGAAGAGCCATGAAGATGATAGAGTGGACTATTGAGGATAAGAAATAAATTACGTATTGTTACTATTATGCAGAAAGCCCAGAATTTCCAGACACAAGATATACAAAAAAGATTAAGAGATAAATTAGAGGAAAGAAAAATACTTCCACAAGAAAAACTGTCAGAAGCTTCAAATAAAAAAATTGTGATCATTAATACAACAGATTTTTGAAAAAAAAACGTATATATAGAACAAGAAACTTTGATCTGTTTGGAAAAAGAAGCATCTGAGGAAGTGTGAAAATATAAACAACAAAACCTAGATATTTTTGAAAAGTATAAGAAAGAAATATGGACATGGGAAAGAAAAAGAGATTTGATATGGTGTAATATTTATACAAAGGCAAAAGCCAGATTAATCAACATAAAAAAGGCAGCCAGAAAGATATTCAAAGAGAAATACAGGCAAAGGCACACAGACATGGAAAATCTCACAATAAAAAAAATATTGCAAAGAGGGAATGTAGAAAAGCAGATTAGTAAAGTAAAAATTAAAAAAATAATAGAAGGTGAAGTTATGGAGTGAATGCAAAGTGAAGGATTTGATATAGAAGGTCTAACACAGCTTTCATCACAGCATGATGGAATGAGTCCCCAAAGTAAGTAGAAACAGGAAGATCAGGAAACATCTGAAGAAGAAATATGGACATAGGAAAGAAAAAGAGAGTTAATATGGTGCAATATCTAAGTAAAGGAGAAAGCAAAACTAATCAATACAAAAAGAGCAGCACTAAAGAAATGTGAAGAGCAATACAGGCAAAGGAATCCTATCATTGAAAACTTTACAATACAAAAAATAAGAAGACAAAGAGGAAAAGTATAAAAGGAGATCAGTAATGAAGGAGTTAAAGAAACAGAAACTGAGGTCATGGAGTACCTGCAAAGTGAAGGATTCAGTGTAGAAAATCTATTTCAGAAAGCACCACAAAAGGATAGAGCAATGCAACTCCAAATTAAGGGTCAAACCAGTAGAATGGGAAACAATTGGTCCAGTGCCATATGAAGATATTTTGGAGCCTAACATGAGAAATGAGTATAAACATTCACCTGAAGCTGGAAGGCAAGGGAAGGAACAGGAAACTGTGGAAACTCTGACACAGTTAAAGTTGAGGAGTGATAGGCCAGTGAGTTCCCATATGACAGAGCAACAGATGGCACAGGATAAAATTGAAGAGAATATGCCACAGGAAGATGCAATAGAACTTTCTATAGAATGTCCATAGGAAATGGAAAAAATGTGCCCTCAGTTTAGAAGAAAATGAGTTAAGAGAAGAGTTGCTTGACTTGATAGAGATAGAAATCCATATTAATATCAATGAAAGAAATAGACTGCAGAAGGTCAATAAAACCAAAAAAGTCAGCAGTTTGATAAAACAAATGAACACAATCATTAGGAGATTCATGCAATATAACAAAAGTACACAGGATATATTACTGTGCAGCTAAATTAACAACTGATAAAGTTCTACCACAAGAACACATGGTATTGAGGGATAAAAAGGGGAGAAGTCGAATACCATCATGGAAGTATCAAACAGAAGAAACTATAAAGTAATTGAGACATGAAGTGCCACTGTTGGAGGAGTATAGGAGACGGAACAATCAGAAAAAATACTTAGATAGACATGATAAAAGTAATGCACAGTATTCGAACAGATCAGGATCTATTAAGCACTATCACAAATAAACTAAAAATCTCAGCACAGGCAGAAAAACATAGAAGATAAGCAGATAAATATAAAGAAAAAGTACAAAATAAGCAATTTATTGATGACCCCAAAAAGTTTTATAGAGAATTGAGAAACAAGGTAAAAGGAAGTGAAAGACTGTCAAACAAAGAAGAAATAAATGCATTTTTGGGCAGTATCTATGAGGATCCTGTGGAACATAACAAGGATGCTAAATGGATAGAAGTAAAAGAAAGAATAAGAAGTTTAAAGGCACAGGATATGAAATGGGATGAAGTAACAGCCAGAGAAACTGAAACAAAGTTAAGAAAAGCCTCAAACTGGAAAACCCCAGGCCCAGATGCAGTACCTAACTTCTGGTTAAAAGTATTAACATCTTTGCATGAAGATATAACCATGAGTAAGAACTATTTATATGTGCACCCCAAACAGACTACCAACCTGGCTAACAACAGGAAAAACAATCCTCCTACCTAAGAGTGAACCTATAAGCTACCCTAAAGATTATAGACCAATAACTTGCCTTCCAACGATGTATAAACTATACACAGAAACTGATGCCCACAGAGTCTATAGTCATTTAGAAGAAAACTCAATTATGGCAATAGAACAAAAGAATGACAAAAAAAACTCATATGGAACAAAGGATCATTTGCTGTTAAATAAATTCATAGTGCAGAACTGTAAAAAGGGGAAGAATTTAAGTATGGCATGAACTGAGTACAAAAAAAATTTGCTAGTATCCCACATTCACGGATAAAAGAGTACTTAAAATGTATAAGATACACCCTATACTGATCAATTACATTACAGTGACCATGAAACAGTGACAGACCACGTTGTAATTAAGCAATGATAAAGGACAAATTATTATTCTAGAGATAAAAATTCAAAGGGGGATATTCCAGTGTGGCTCTCTGTCACCGCTGTTATTCTGCCTTGCCCTTAACCCATTAAGCTGTCTACTTAGCAGATTAGGCCATAGCTATAATTTGGCTCCTAGAAAACAACAACATGTAAAGATCTAATCTTTTCTTTGTCAATGATTTGAAACTGTATAGCTCATCAGATGAGGAACTAAAAGTACAACTACAAGTTGTCAAAACTTTTTCAGATGATAAAAGAATGTCATTTGGTCTTGATAAATGTGCAAAAGCAACCTTTAAAGCAGGAAACTGCAGCACCAAGAAAACATCAGTTTGGGACAAGAATGTGATATAAAAGAACTTTAACAAGGGAGTGTATAAATATTTGGGAACCGATGAAGGGTCAGCAATAAAACATGACCAATGCAAATAAAACTTAGTAAGGAGTACTATAGAATACTTAAATTAATCCTAAAACAGCATTGACATCTAGGAGCAAAATACAAGCTATAAACCAATTTGCTCTTCCTGTCCTAACTTACAGTTTTGGAGTGATTGACTGGCCCCAAAACATGTTGGACAGATTAGATAGGAAAACAAGAAGGATGCTTCATGCCCACCAAATGAATTATAAATATCAGTGCATGCCAAGATTATATATTCCCTGTTCTGAAGGAGGGATGAACCTCCTTGTAATTGGTTACATGCACAGATCTGCAATCATGGGACTCCACACATATCTGCTGACCTCACAAGACTCAAATGTAGTGAAAGTCTTGAAACATGGAGAGAATAAATCTAAGACAACTTCCCTGCTTAGGCTAGCAGAAGCATATCGACATCAAGCAGGAATGGAAATCAATCCACAAGTGGATAAAAATCAGGCAGCAACTGAATGTGCCAAAAAACAAAAGAAAGAATATAAGGTGAAGGATCAGACGAAAAAGCAAAAAATGTGGAAGATACCTAAATATAGTTGGAATTATAGAAAACTTCTGGAAGAACTTCATGTTGATCAGTAATGATCACAGGAATGGTTAAGGAGAGGTGAATTCAAACCAAGAGATGAAAGGTTAATATTGGCTGCACAAGATAGTGGACTATGTACATGTTGGTTTACAAAGTCCATTGAACATATGGGAGAAACAGACAAATGTAGGTTTTGCAAAACAGAATTAGAAACAGTTGCACACTATTGCTAGTTGCAACTTACTAATGGCAGAAGGACTGTATACTGAAAGGCATAGAAATGTGGTGAGACTGTTGCAATGAGGATTGTGTAAACATTATGATACTGAAGTGGCTGAAAAACAGTGGAAACATGAGCTACAAAGCAACATAGAAAATGATGAAGTCTACATCACATGGGATCATTCATTACCAACAGTTCAAAAGATAAATGCTAGAAAACCAAATATAGTTGCCCAAGAAAAGAAGACAAAAGTACCATTGAACAATGAAATCACCACACCCATTGACTACAGTGTCTTGTGTACAGGGAGATAGAGAGTCATAAAATATCAGGGTTTGCAAGCAGAAATGAGAGCAATGTTGAAGAAAGATACTAGATAGTTCCAATAGTAGTAGGAGCAACGGGTCTTATAAAAAAGTCTATAATGATATTTAGATACACTATCAATACATGTAACTCCATATGAATTGCAGAACGAGTCATTACTGGGCACATTGCGGGTGCTGTGAAGAGCACTTGTGGCTGACATCAAACAGTGAAACAATACTAATTCCATGAATTTTAATCATACTTTGACTTAGGAATGGGGTTCATTCCCATCATGGTATTAGAAACCCAAAAGATTTGTAGAAATTAAAAAGGGTAATAATAACAGGAGTGTGCCAATCTCATATACTGTGTCCTTATAAGTTACTTTGAAAAAAAAAAATAAAGAGCATACCTAAAGATGGAATTTGAGCAAAACAAGGTAATATGAAAAGTATTTTTGTAGTTTTGTAAGTGTGCAGATATGATTTATTGTATTGACATAAGTAGATAATTCTAAAAAAGATCAGGAAAATCATATGTGAAGCTGTAAAGGAAATAGTGATTCAGTAAGAAAGAAGAAAATAACATGCAATGAGGCATATCTGGATTTTTTTTATAGAAAATGAAAGGAAGAATGAGGGATATTAAGGATGTGAAAATTATGGTTGGTTGTATTATCAAAGCATTTGATACTGCAGGACATGATGCCTTGTGGGATATTATGGACAAGTACGGACTAGGTAATAGAATTAAGAGAGTGTGTATGCCAGTGTATTAGAATAATAAACTGAGAGTATTAGTGACTGGGTAGTTGAGTAAAGAAATATGCATGAATTGTGGTATAAGATAAGGATGTCCCATGATCGGAATAATGTTTACGTAGGTAATGAATGCAATAGTGAGCAAAGTAACTTATAAAATGAAAGATGCTAGATACATGATGCAAAAAGAATTCATGATACTAGTAGTTTTAGGATCTGCTAATGATACAGCTGTAGGTGTTAAGAACAAAATATGGATGAGTGAAATGTTAGTTTGTCCAAATGGATATTACAAGGAAATGGAAATGATCTTGAAAAAAGATAAAGGTAAAGTTTTGAGTTATGTGGTACAAATTAGAATTGGGTATTTTACAATGAATGAAATGTCTTTGCTAGAAATAAAATTTGTGGAAATGATGTATTTATGATGCAGTGGGAATGGTTGATAAAATAAATATGCCTTCTCTGGTGGACGTATAGAGTATCATTCAGGAAAAATGTTTACCTAGTGAATTTGGTATTAATGGTAAAATTGAATATATGTCAAATGTTTATATAATACCAGTAAAATATGAAAAGGAAATGGTACAATTGTTTTCTTTCATATAGGCTTCAAGATTAACCCCAGTGAAAAGAGGTGGGTTGTATATGAGTGAAGATGAAGGGAGATTTAGTTTACTAAATCTAGTAGTTTATTCTGCTTCTGTAAACTTGTAAAGAATATTTAAGTGGGTAAAGGAAGTAAATAAGAATTTAATAGTGCGAATGTTTAAACATAGGTACAGAAAATTCTGGAAGATGATAAAAATAAGGAAAAGAGTAAAATACATGTCAGTGAAGAAATGAAAAACTATCAAGTAAAAAAACATTAGCATGGAAAATAAAAATGGATGATATAGAGAAAGACAGAAGTGTGTGCTATAATAATCTGATAAAACAATATTATTATGTAAATACATGGGGAAATTTACCAAAAGAAGAGGTTAAAGCCATTACAGTAAGGATAAAGTGGTGCACAAGATTTTTGAGAGTCAGGATTTCCTCTGATGACTGATAAGTAAGTTACCAGTAAAGGCGAATATGCCATATAAAAAGATAATTGAAACAGTCTGTTTATTTTGTGGGGAGGAAGAGACAACAGGGCATGTTTTTTAAATGTCAAAGAGTGGTGAAACTCTGGAAAAAGTTGGGCGAAGAAATTTGTTTTGACAATATTAATGACATATAAACATGATTATGCATGAATATTATAAAAAAAGAAGAAAGAATATGTGAGAAGAGTAGGCAGACATTTATTTTATGCAACATTTAAAATGAAAGACTGTATGAATTTTATAATGGGTAAAGGCTTTTGGCAGATATATTGCAAAAATTCAAATTATGGTTGACAACAAACGAATACAGGTCAATTATGGAAGAATAATAATGAGGATATTAAATGATAAATAGAAATGTATATATGTAAATATTAACTTTTGTAAATATGTAAATAATGTTTTTAAATTATGTGAAATAAAAGATCCCTACTCCTTTCTATATGTGCCAAGAGATCTTTTCATTCACTTCCACTACCACCAACTCAAGGAAATGGGACCTCAGTTTAAAATCTCATCCTAAGGGCAACACATTCAGGAGTGCCTAACTCCCTTCAACTGCACTACAGTGTCAGCAATTCACTTACCTGGTGTGGGAATAAAACCCACAGTCCTCTATACCAAAGGCAAGTGAGCTCCCTAATGCAGCAATCCTTACAACAAGGTTTAGAATTACTAGAGATGATATTTTTACACTTAAAGGGATGGGGGGGGGTTGAATTTTATTTGTTTTGTATAATGTTGTTATTTGTTTTGTATTTCAGTGATTGCTGTCGTTCACTAGCTATACTCAATAAATCAGGAGTTGATTATATTACCATCAATTAATATTGATGGATCTGATCCTAAAACCGTTGCTGTGATAGAATGCACAGCCTTCAAGGCAAGTATCCAATCTACCTGCTACTTGCTGCAATGTTGATAATATCACATCATTCTAAACAATTAACAGCCAACTGCAGTTAATGATTATGTAGTTTCTACAACAATGACACTTTTGTAACTGGATGGAGATCTAAGATGTAATTTCATACTGGTGGTAATATGAGATGTGTTTAGCTTAGACTCTTACCAAGAGACTGTCATTGCGATGTGAGATAAATTAACAATTTTGCTTCTCATTCTAGGACTATATTGTAAAAACAAAGAAAATAAGTATTTTTCTTACAGTAGCTACAGATGACATGACATTAAATACATGTGTTCAGGGATGGAACCATTACAGGGCTTCATAAATTCTGACAGCTATCCCAAACGTATGCTAATTTAATTAATTAATTGATGCAGTTTGTTAATGGGGAATGTGAACTGGTCATATCAACAGGATCATTTTCAGCCACAACTTCAGCCATCAGGCAAATGCCAGACATACCTTGTAAATGCAGAGTTATCCTCATTTATGCACAAAAATCAACGAATAACTAAATCATAATATAGCTGACATATATAAACAAGGTAAATAGCTTACATAGGAACATAATATAGAGCATTTTATAGTGATTACCATTTTTATAAACAGAAAAAATAAATGTTTGCAGCCCAACTGCATTTAAAATTATGTTTACATAGTTATAGTTGAGATTGAGATGGGTTTTAGGCTGATATTTTATTTGACTAAGTAGCTAAAACATTAGTAAATTAGTTATCTTCAATCACTTAAACAGCTGTTCCTAAATTTAGCACCCAGGTTTATTTCAATCATTTCTGAAAATCAAACAGCTTGTCAGCTTTTTTGTAGTTTTTGATGTAAAATATACTTTCAAACCTGCTGCTAATCTGAAAGATGACGTTTGTAGCTGAGAGCCATACTGACTTCTTAGGTTGTATCTGTAGTGCTTTATCTACAGCTTGCTTTTAAGTGTGCAGTAGTAATAATTTAGTTTTTCATACATTCAGATGTCAAGCAAATGGACGTCTCATATTTCAGCAAGTAACCATTTAATTATATATGCTGACACAATATTGATCAGGGTTAAGGACTAAGTGTGTAAACCTTAACATTTGACGCTATTTAGTTTGTGAAGTTTTTTATTATATTATGACCATAATTGTATAATTGGCAAGGCATGCTTATGTCTGCTCAGAAATAGATTTAATGCAGATGCATGGTTTGTCCCCATGGTCAATAAATGTGTTTATTTTATATGAAACTTGTAATTGGTTCACTACCTGCTAATTTCAGTTCTCTGTATTTATGAAAGGAGAAGGTTTGGTCTTGTATTATTTCTAGATACTTATGATGACAACCAAATGAAATTTTGTATTTGCAATATCCTTATTTAATAAGAGAAATGGTACATGTTATATATTTACACTGTAAAGTTCAAGAAGAGATTCTAAGAAGCCCATGCATGCAAATCACAGGATAATAGACAAAATGAACTTAAAATTGTTATAAAATTAGAAAGAATATCACTCCAAGCTTATTACAATAGCAGACTAGCGCCATATCAAAAAATCACAAAAAAAAAAAATCTGAAGAATTAGGGAACAAATCACTTCAGCTCCCCACCTCACCTTCCACATTTGCTAACCCAAACCCTTCCCCTTCCCTAACCTGAACCCTACAAATTAACTTATAAAATCATCTTTCTCTATGATTACTGACACAATACATTCATGATAAAACCCTCACAACACTACATCAATCTCCAAATCCAGTCAACCCTCTAACCCTAACCATCACACAGTCACACACACACACACACACACACACACACACACGTACAAGGATGTGTACACACACACACACACACACACACACACACACACACACACACACACACACACACACACACACTAAGCAACATTCAACAACACACTATTGAACAAGTTGCCACACACATATACTGCAGAACTAACTTAGCCCTTACTCTAACCCTACTCCACAAACACACGAATGCACTAAACACACACACACACACACACACACACACACACACACACACACACACACACACACACACACACACACACACACACACACACACACACACTAAGCAACATTCAACAACACACTGTTGAACAAGTTGCCACACACACATACTGCAGAACTAACTTAGCCCTTACTCTAACCCTACTCCACAAACACATGCATGCACTAAACACAACACACACACACACACACACACACACACACACACACACACACACACACACACACACACACACACACACACACACACACACACACACACACATGTACAAGGCTATGAACAAACACCCATAGACAAACACACAGACACACACACACACACACACACACACACACACACACACACACACACACACACACACACACACACACACACACACACACCTACATGAAATTCAAACTTCCTGCGTTGGAAAAATTTGTCACGGTGCATTTGACATCTTTTCCCTCTTGAACACATCTTCAAATTCACAGTTGTTTGACAGAGTATCATGAACCCATAACTCTGAGATCACACACTAACAAGGAAAAGGTAAAGCTCCTTTATCTCAAAATGCAATGCTCTCATCTATGTCAGCACATTAATAAATTACTTTGCAATCAATATACACGCTGCTTGGTCACTATGATACTGACCAATGTTCAACTCACTATGCTTTAACATTATGATTACCAGGAGATAACATGGGAGCACAGGTGTATACATTGCATTAACACCACATAATGTTCCACTGCCTTTCCAATGTGAGCAAGTCATTTTTTTTTATTTAATGAACTTATCTATGCAGGCATTCACCTTGTATAAATGAGCTATATGTGGAAGTGTTAAATGCAGCCAGGTTATATCTCTCAACCTGCAGACATTGAAAACATGATAAAAAGTACTTGAAAAGTAGGAACATTCAGCTAAAAATCTGGCTATCTAATTAGCATAAAATGTGAATAACAAATAGCACATCACTTTTTTTCCTCATCCAGTAGTAGTGCGGTATACTGGGCGGCCATGGTGGTGCAGTGGTTAACATTGCTGCCTCACAGCAAGAGGTCCTCTGGTTCGATCCTCGGCTGGGGTGCCTTCTGTGTGGAGTCTGCATGTCCTCCCTGTGGTCACGTGGGTTTCCTCTGGGTGCTCTGGTTTACTCCCACATCCCAAAGACATGCTGTAGGTGGATTGGACACACTAAATTGGCCTTAGGTGTGAGTGTGTGTATGTGTGTGCCTTCTGTGGAAGGTTGGGCGCCAGGCTGGCAACTCGACACTGTAAAACTCCACTGCCAATCATGAGCAGACAGTGATCCGCTGTGGCGACCCCTAACCAGGGAAAAAGCCAGAAGTAGGAGTGCAGTATACTACTCAAAAAACAGAGAGTAACAAAAGGAGGAAAAATATAAGCACATTATCAAAGAAACAGTGTAAAATCTGTAGATCTTAATGAATTATTTTGCAAAATTCTTCCACACAAAGTCATTTATTTTTGTTTAAGAAAAGGGATATTTAAAATCTGTGTCCTCTGTCTTTAAATTATTTTTACCACTATTATGTTGGCCATGTAATGTGTTGTTCTGTGAACTAGATAGCTTCAAAAATCATTTGTGATGAAGGGTATTTAGAAAATTGTGTGAAGGGGTAAATCAAGCTTGAAAAAAGGGGCATATAACCAGAAATAAGGACATCCTGTGCAGGATTAAATCAGAAGTTATTCCAGGGGTTGGGAGGGTGGCCTAATGGTTAACTGAAAACAGGAAAGGTCTTCCAATATAGGGTCAGTTGAGAGTTCTGAGTCAGGTATGGAGATGATAATGGAATTGGGAGGAGAAGTGGAAATACTTAATGCTTGATGAAATACTGACAGGGACAAGTACGGTGTGGAGAAGGTCATTTTTTGCCAAGTTTGCTGAGCTGGGAACCAGGAGTGGTACTATTAAGTGAATGATGCACCTGGCTATATTGTCAGGAAGTATGCAAGGAATGTGAGGCACTTGTCTTTTATACATGCTTTTGCTGGTTGTAGGTACTCCATGGAGCAAACATATTATTATAATGGACTTGCCAAAGATAGGACTAAATAATGAAAGAGAGGTACATTATATGAGCAGGACTGCCACAGATGAGGATGATAAAATGGATGTTATATTTAATAAAGCTTTTGCTGTGGTCAGTACCTCTGAGGGAGAAAAGGAAAGAGATGTATGGTCTGCACTAATGGGATATGTCACCCAGTAACATACCAGTACAGAAAGGTGCATGGCTAAAAAGTATAAATGGCACAAATCAAAAAATAACTAATACACTAAGTCAATGAGCCAAGATGAAAGTAAGTTTAATTGAACCAACCAAAAACAGACTGGTTTTGTTATCAGACACTGGTCTGTTTTTGGTTGGTTTAATTAAACTTGTGTTCATCTTGGCTCATTGACTTAGTGTACTAGCTGTTTTTTGATTTGTGCCACCTGCACTAATGGGAGAATGTAATGCTACAGAAGAAATTTATGTATCTGTTAATGAACTCTTCTAAGGCTTCCATAAAAGGGAGAGGCAGATATCCTTCTGTGAAGCAGAAGGTGTTGTTTTATGCATACTCTCTACTCTCTGGTGCAGATTGCTTGCAGATATATCACAGGCCTCTGCTATGGTGTCTGGTTAATATTAAACTTTTATGCCCAATGTACTGCATACCAGAGACTTTTTTTTTTAGATCTGAACTCTATAGTATACAGATACTTACTGTATTAAGAATTCCTCATAAATGTAATCATAATCTTTATCACATGTCCTCCTTTCTTCGCTACTCATTGTTTATATCCAGGAGTGTTTCATGCTGAGAGGAGTATAGCAGGATTGTGGAATCAGGGTACAACTGGAGTGGTATTTTATGTGTTGTCTGGATAATGTACATGTCTGTATTCCTGTGCGACAGTACTTGGGAAAAGGTATGCATTAAGGATACTCAATAAGGAGGGAAAAAACTTCATAGAAGTGCCACTCTGGAACTTCTAGCATGATCAATCCTTTTAAAAAGAGTATGAGTCGGCATATTTACAAAATCCCATTTGTCAGCAGCTATTAGATATTTTATTCTTTTTTCTATGCATTTACAGAAGTATAAAAAAGGGAGGGGGAAAAAAGTAGCATGTGAGTCATACATTGAAACAATGCCAGTAAGTATAAAGATTGTGACCTTTCCGTTTTCAGTGTTTACATAGCTCAATAGGTTTACATGTACTTTTGTTTCTACAATGTGCATATTATGATAGAAGGTGTGGGCCCTCTGTGACTTCCTGTAGAAGGTTGTTTCACATTTTTTAGTATTAGAAAGAACTACTAATAAAAAAAAAAATCCCTTTTACTGCAATGGCCAACATAGGAAGCTGTCTCCTGCTTGTTGTGGCAGCCAAGAAGGCCTGCATAATGCCGTGTGACTCAGTCTCTGATCCAGCACTTAACAGGATTAGAGTAAATCTGGATGCTGACCTCAGGGGCACTCTTGAGAAACCAGCGTTGCAGAAGTAGAAGATAAGAGGCCTACTGCTGCAGAAAACAAAGCTTCTGATCTCTAGAGGATTTCTGAGAAACTGGGTTATGTGAAGTAAATCAGCTGCAGTACAACACTGCCCTTGACTGTCTAGCACATTGTGTCTTTAACAGATGTGGCGTCATAGTTGCCTCACAAAAAGATAAGAGAAGCTGCACACGTGTAGGTACACTGCCTTTGGGATGTAGCAAACTTTTTGTTCTAATAAAGAACAGTACTGTTTGTAGAATTGTTAGGTGGTAAAAATAATCTGCATCAGGAAATATTTCCTTTGATTGCATCCAGCACAGAAGTCCAGACAGCAAACATTTTAATGCATAATTTGTATTGCAAAACAATTTCAATGAGTCAAGTTTGGTTTTGATTTGATCTAGCTGTGCTGGAATCTAGTCCAGTACTAATTTCAAAACCATTGTGACATTGTACTTATTTTGACAATTATTTACGGGTGTGGAAATTGACTTTAATTGGATTTGTAGGATTTAACTGCCAAAGCAGGTGAAACTGTATTGAAAGGGAATACACTGAGACCTATGCTTTGCCCTTTTGTTATACACCCAAAGACTGAGTGCACAGTGTATTTTAATGTGTTTTACAAGGGGTAGGGTATCTTTCATCATCTGTGATCCAGATTTGATTACGAACCATGTGCCAGGCTGGCTATAAGAAGCAAAAAGAGTTATGCAGGCCTGCTTGCCTCTTCCATAGGAAAGGAAAGACATTAATCACTGTAATAATAGCTGCCTCCATTATTATTATTGTTATTATTATTATTATTATTATTATTATTATTATTATTATAGGGTAATAGGTTCATTAGGTAAGTACTAGGTTAGCTATCCTAGCAGGCCATTTTAAGCCTAGTCAGCTTCCCTTTTTGTGCTCAAAATAACCTATCCCATTTGGTTATACATTAGCCTTACATATTCCATGGTCAGTAATTATATATTATCCCTAATGAGAATACCTGGGATCATACCATAGATAATGTGACACCTGTGGCACTGAGCGTCAGAACACCCCTGGGTAGCCGTTATTTCCACAGTAACACTCACGCTGTTGGGCGTTATTGCTTACTTAGTAATAGTCAAGTTAAGCAAATTACATTTCTTTCTGACTGATAAAAACAAAACAGAACAAAAATGACAGAAAAATGCATATCAACATGTTATAACACATCTTGAAACAACAGAAAAAAATTCAACATGGCTTTAGTGGCTAAACCAGTTTATTTCACTGACTTATGAAAAACTGCACACAGATAGGTACAAAAGTCTGCTGATACATTCAGTATGACTCTAGAACTAAGATTCCCACTGAATAAATATTTTCATTGTCATTGTGTAATATAAATCTTAAGTAGACCAATTCCAAAGTATTTTCCTTAGTCAGGGGAAGGAGAATTCTCCTCTATTATGATATTTGGGGATACTCACAGTATAACATCATTAACAGGGACATTGCTGTCAGAGTATTTAAGAAGCCCCAAGTCTTACAGCTCTTAAGATAATGGCGTGTCATTTTCATGAGATGAAATCTTAGAGCTATGCCCATGATTTGTGGCTGTAATTCATTATTCCTTTTTGCATGACCTATTGGCAGTGATTAGGGGACAAATTATCCAAATTAATAGTTATGTGAATTGTGCTCTCAGCACAGAAAGTATTAATAAAACCTTAAAAATAACAAACACCCAAACCTAGACACCCCTTGGGAGCACATTACTATTCTCACCTGGTAAGGATTCTCACCACATATCTGGCACATTATGAATTGCTAAAACATAATTTTTAAACCAGTTATAGAAATTGTTTAGTAAGGCCAATTTAAGGAAACTGATCTATTAGTAAATAACAATCAGTAATATCATGTACCTTTTCTTATACTTTTTTAGATTTTTTTATGTCACCATATCAGTACTAGCAAATGCATTTCAAGCATTCAATGTTTTGCTTAAATTATTTTCATAAATGTGTAGGAAACTATAGAAATGTGGAAATTAATTTTCTGTAATCTGAAAATCAATGCTATAAAATGTCAAGATAACAGGCCTTAATCTATGCATTATGGGAGTGATTAGACAACTTAAAGGATTTGTTTGTGTTACCATTTTCTCAAGGGAGCCTTATACCCTTAATCCTGCAAATCTACCCATAATCATACAACTTGGTCTCGGTATGTTTAAAGTTCAGCCCAAAATAGGATATCCCTAAGTAACCACTCAGACTGGCTCAACATTTGTTTGCCTTTTATTACTTATGGGAGGTGCCAACATGTAGTTAAAGATTCAGCCTTGCCTTATCCTCTTTCAGGTTTACCATCATCCTCTAATATCTTAATTTTGTCATCAAACCGGTTGTCATATCTTATGTCTCCCTTTTAGTGGTGGGTTAAAGCACAGAGTGAGACTGACATGAAATTAAACCAGCGACCATGTGAGCATAGAGGCATATAAATCTCGTAATAATAGAGACAGAAATTTTACAAAGCCATGGATCTTCATGTTACATATTTCTAGTCCATCTTCTGCCACTTTTGTTTTTATTTTCTCTTGAAATATCTATGGTTGTTTTCACTCTCAAATAAAATCCACCACCATCTTCTACAGTTTGTTGACTGTATTTCTGACTGTATTGTGATGGAAAAGGTAAAGGAGATCCCCACAGAAAAATAAGTAGATTGGGAGGATTATCATGCTTATTGCTTTCATTCATGCAAGAAGAGGAAGTTATAGAGATTTTCATTTTTAGCCTACTTATTGCTGCTTCAAAGAAATTGATCCAGGTGCCTATTGAAATTCCACAAACTGCAATTGTGATCCTCAGATTTGCAGAACTACAACTATGAAGGGGAGGGGAATGCATATTTAATCTGAGATTGTAATGCCTTGCTATGCTCTTCTAAGGTACAGTGATCTGTGACTTAAACTATAGGAGTAGGAAGGGAGGGGGTCATATTTCCTACATCACAAGATACAGGGGAGTGAGTTTTTTTTTTTTGTGAAACTGTTCTGGTTGTCTAAAAGCAGGTTTTTGAATTTGCTGCATTTGTTTGCAGAGTGTTTTTCAGAGATCGGGGAACAGCGACTTCAAGTCTCATGGCTATGAGAGTGAACTTATTCTTATCCATGGTTAGGGTAATACCTGACAGTGTATATTCCAGGACAAACTAGAAGGGATGTATGTGTATTTCTTATCTCAGCAACATATATGTTTTTTGATATGGTGTGAACATAATTTATTTTAGTATTTTCTAGGCAAAGTAACATATCCATTGTAGTGGAGATCACTGATATACTTTTGTTTACATGGGACAGTCATGTAACACAATTATTGGTGAATTATTGATATAATGTTTTATTTTGTATTTGAATTCCTAGCTGTGAAAAATGTTGTCTGAGATGGCAGCTCAGGATTTCTACCTTTAGAACAACTAGTGTGGGGAACAGCAAACATCTGTGCTTCTTCCCCATGACAAGAGTGAAAGGATTTGATATTAGACAATTAATATATAAAAAAAAAAAATTTTTTTTTTATTGTATTAGTTATTGGATTTATTTTTTTAGTAGTTTATTTTTTTATTTAAGAAGAATTGCTTGGTTTTTTTGTCAATTTTTTCTGTTTTGGTTTTTCTCCCCGGGCCTCTACTGAAAATGGACATATATCCAGCTAGACTAGCCCGGTCAACAAATGTAAAATAAATATACTCTGCAACTATGGGATTATAACAAAACACTCTGTCTCTTTTAACAGCATACCCATTGGCTTTAATTTTTTTAACACATCTCATAAAAAAAGTCTGTTCTGCAGAATCAAAGAATCCACAAAAATTTTGATACAAAATTTTGACAACCATGCAGCACGATAATCCACGAAAATGCCTCGCAGGGTCATAATTAAGACATTTGTTAACTGGATGCTTAATATTAGCATCTAGAGGGAGGAGAGAAATCATATAATTGGCTTCAAGTAGTGTTGTTTGTTTTCCTTCCTTAAAATAAAGCTGTTCTAGCATTTTTATATAGGTAAAATACTTTTCTTTTCTACAAATGAATGTAACTGTAGTACTCTGGGGTATAAGATACTTTTACAAGCTTCACAGAAATCAGAAATAAGCATACTTGACCGATGGGGCTTTGTCTTCTGCCAAAGACTGAACAGTTGTTTTTACTTCTGTGAGATTATTGAACTATTTAACATATCAGTCATCCACTAAAAATGACTGTATTTCTACTTATTGTAAAATGTTGGTTCTTCATTCTGGAGTGTGAATACATTTAGATTAATATTACCGACTCTAACAATTTGCCATCATCCCATTAGCTTTAACAGGATTTGATAAATATTTCAATGGGATAAGTCTTATATGCACAATATAAATTCTTCGGATTTCTTGTCATGTGTCATGATGACATAAGTTGAGGGGATGTTAACTGTTTAATTTGTGAAATAGCTGGACCCTCAAATTCTAATAACTCTTGACAAGCTGTAGGTGTTGAAGCTGGCTACCAAGTTTAAAAGTTTCTCTGTCATAAATATAGCTCTGATAGGGAAGTCAAATGCTTCTGAAAATGCTTGTATCTCACCTGGAAAAAATTAAATGTAAGGAAAGAGCTGGTGATATCACACATTGCCTTAACACTGCAGCACAAATAGAGGAAGTTAAAAAAATCTGTTAAAAGGACAAAATTCAGAGAAATCAAAGTTAGAAACAAAAAATGATACGCCATGAGATTCCAGCTTTGGCTTGACTGAAAGTCAATTAAATGTTTTAAGAGAATGTGCCCAGTGCCTTTATTATAATGTTACAACAGTATCTGAGGCTTATCAAACTGCCTTATATACACAATATTTCCAAGGTGGGATTGCCGATGTCTCTCTAATAACTGTATCCTTTTCCTGTATCCATGGAGCATATGCAGCGACCAACTAGATTAATCAATATAATGTAAGCCCAACAATATATTAAAGTGTACTAGCTAATAGGTAGTCCTTCTTCAAAAAATTAGGTGGCAACAGTCATACCAGTGCTGTGAGTTTGCACATAAACTGATAATTAACTTTCACCAGCTTTTATGATGAATAAAGAAAACACGACTTAAAAGAAAAAGTCACATTAAACATAAAAATAGACTAACTAAACTATATAATCCATTAAAGTAATGACACAGGGAAGACAAAAAATACATATATTTTAAAAAGTGGCTAGATTATAGCAAAATAATTCTAACTGCAACTAGATAGATTGATCAATCCTCTCACTTTCTACAAAAGGCTGTTGCTAACTGCCTTTATGCCACTAAAAATAAGTAGTGGCTGCAGATGAAACACAGCCATACTGTTTGAGATTTCGTTTGCAGTGTCTGAAAAAGATGTCTGTTTTGTCCTTTCCACAGTATCTGTAGATAATTATTTACTACTTCACATTTGGAATTAGTTAATTCTGTCTTTCTTCAGTGTTCTTCAGAATGTTTTCTGTAAGTTTCAGTTGTGACTTAAAACATTCAAAATGACTTGTTCTACTTTACTATGGTAAACACAGTCAGAATCAGTCATCTTACTAATTACTTGTTTAGATGTACCCATGAGCAAAGGACTTAGTTGCCTTTTGTCAGTTTGCTTCTAATTACGCACTATTTCAAATATCAGTAGTAAAACTAACAAAACCACGCTCCTCTTTAAACTGAGGAAAAATTTAGTATGGATATTGGCTTCTGAGACAGAGTTTCATGCCTGCTGTAGATGTGCACTTTGCAAAGGAACATGTGTTCCCACTCACAAAGTCATTTCTTCTTTCTCCCATTTGCCTTGAGCAGTTCATGTTGCCACTGATCTCACCTTCTTTCTCTCTGAACTCACTGCCTGTGGGTTTCGTACAGTTGCTTTCTTTCCTTCTCTGCATCTCATTATCTTATCTAACTCACCCGTCACAAACTTTTTCATCTGGAGTCTCTTAATTCCATCTGAATATTAAGTCAGTCTAGGGACAGTCTGGGTGTTCTATTACCTGTGTGCTCTACACTGTGAGGCTGTTAACACAGCCAGTAGACTGATATTGAACAACATACAATGCAGCAATTAAATCAACCTTGTTCAAACCAATACATGGAAGGCCCTTTGATTTACCACCGACACCTTGGAATATTTTTAGATCTCATCAGACCTGTGCCTTAATTACTCTAAGAAAATAAAATAACTGATGTGCTGTTGTGTATTTTACCCCATGGATGCAATGATATACACACTTCTTTGTGGAAAACTGTTTTGCAGACTATAAAATTACAGTTCAAAATATAGCTATACCTCTTAATGCCAAATAAAGTGAATCATACACAGGAATTGCAGAACTTAAATCTGCACCCAATAATGTGAGAGACAGGGGATGAGAGCTTTCATTTCTGCATTGCTGAAAGTAATAATGTGTGATATTATCAGATTATGTGCTGTAATAATGCATGATAGTGGTTGTTTGGCATTATCAGATTATGTGCACTACTGTTAAAATTTATGACCAACTCCTGATATACTCAAATAACTGGGCTTTTGTTGTAGACAGAATAATCTGGAACTAAACACTGTTAAAACTGTGGAGATGACAGTGGACTTTAGGAGTGGTACTACGTTATTATCACTCCTCTTTATATTTAACACTGCTGTGTCGGCTGTGGAATCCCTCAAGTTTTTAGGATCTATAATCTCCTGGGACTTGAAGTGGGAGACCAATGTAAGGTCCATCATAAAAAAGGCACAACAGTGAATGTACTTTCTGTGACAGCTGAGGAAGTTCTTCCTCCCACAGGAACTGTTGATTCAGTTCTATACAGCAGTTATTGAGTCTGTTCTCAGCTCATCCATAACATTGTGGTTTGGATCTCTGTCTAATTATGACAAAAATAGGTTACATTGAATAGCCAGGTCTGCTGAAAATATCATTTTGCTAGTTTGCCCTCCTTAAAGGACCTGTACTATTCCAGAGTCATGAAAAGGACATGGAAAATCATCACCGACCCTTCACATCAAGGCCACCATCTTTTTGAACTATTACCATCAGCCAAGTGTTATAGATTAATATGCACCAAAACAAGCAGATATAAGAACAGTTTTTTCCACAGGTCATCAAGTTCATAAATGGTTAACTCAGCTTTTTAGGTTGCGGTATTCTTTTTTCCAACCCTCCAAGGATTCTGTAGTATTGTTTACATATTGTTAATACCTGTTTCTTTCAGAGTTTATTTCAGAATTTCTTGCAGTGAGTTGCACTTTGCACCTTGTATGATATGTATATGTATATTTACTTTTTTGTCTTATTCTTAATAGTTGCACGTATGTCATTTGTCTTGTTCTTAATAGTTGTATGTATGTCATTTATGTAATTCATACTTGGAGAGTCACTGAAACCAGAGTCAAATTCCTTGTATGTGTGCATACTTGGCCAATAAATGTGATTCTGATTCTCATAAGATATTCACTGCACAGTTACATAACAGGATTATAATCACTGGCTCCTCAAGATTGTGCCCAAATTAGTTGCAGCCTAATGCTTTTCAGTGTAGTCTTACAAATAATAACTGAGTCTTACCCACACTATTTTTATATACTCAATGTTTCACAGGAGGACCTACTGATACTGTTCAACGAACTGTGCACCTTTTCTTTGTTGACCATACATGCAATGGCAATTGCTGAATGTTTTTTCAATGAGCCAACACAAGTATTAAATTGTAGGCATTCAAAGCCAGAAAGTTAGCCAGCAGCATTGCATAGGTGAATAAAAAACCCTCACTATGGCACAGGTGAGATGGGTTCAATTACTGTCTCAGTCATCTGAGGATCTAGCAGGTGATGAATTGGCATGCCTTTCCTAGGGAGAAGGGTATACACTTGTATGATCCTTGCATTTGATACTTAGGAGAGACTGTGGACATGTAGGGAGACATTGCACTACAAAGGGGCTGGCAGGGGATCTTGGCTGTGTCTTCACAGATGGGTAACAATGTGTCAGCTTCTTCTCATTGTATTATTACTCATGGAAATAATTAGCATGCACATAGGGAAGAGGTGGAAAATAGGTAGGGTAAAACATGTAGTTATATTACACTGCACCAAGCTCCTCAGTTTTCTCATCACCTACAAGGATGGGTAGGAGTAAGTCTACAAAAGAAACAAGAGTGCCCAATACACCCAGATGACAAGAAGAGGCCTTGAGGGCAACTGATGACCAGCTATGATTAGGAAAAAAAGTTGCAAAAAAAGTAAAAGAAGAAAAGAAAAAAAATAAGAAATGTGTCTTCATAAAAGTGCAGACATCAACAGTTACACCATTGGTAAACCATCAAAATGGCAGGATGAAAAAGAAAACACTTGACCCTTAATTCATTCATCAATGCTAGGTACAAGTTTCCTAAATTCAAACAGCAGTCCCACATAGAACAAAAAGAATAGCAGCAACCATGGTTCTAAGGTCTTCTGTAGTTAGCATCACTAAACAATATAATTTTCTACTTTCAAAAGTAAGCTGCTTGGACAGACAGAGAGTTAGGTTCCAAGGTAAGGTAATACAGCTCTTTGCAGGAAGCAGTGAGTATAAAAACAGAAATCAGTTTCATTCTGCTTAAAAGATCAGTTATGTCCTCCCCTAGCTAATGAAATTTACAACATTTTTACATCTGAAAAAATATTTACCTCTCGGAACTAAGTTTTCTCTCCTCGTGGAAAATAAACATTTTTTATTCAGCTTCCCAGACACATTAAGGTGTTCTTGAGGCAGATTTGGGGGACCCAATTTATTACAACTATGGCTAGACACTAAAAAATCCTGGAACATTATGATAGTGTGGCAATAATTGAAGTTTACTTCATGATGTCCAGAGTGACATTAGACTTAAGAGACATTAAGTCATACGTACCTTGCATAACATCAAATAGGTTTATAGTTGATAAATGCATTACTGAACCTGAGAATATTACATAAAGAAGTGCTGATAATGAAAAGGTGATGGTCCTTGATCTGAAACATAAATTGGAAAAATTATGCCACTCCTTAAAGAAACTATCCACTTACCCTTGCAACTCCTCCTCTTCCTCCTGCCATTTTATTAGCATTTCCCAGGCATTATCACCTTATTTTAAAAATTGTATTTTATTGTTTCTTTAAATAAAACAAACAAACAAAACAAAGTCAGTGTAGCTGAACCATGTTCACAACTACAACCCTTTTGTATTAATAATCTCTTATACCATATCACCTATGAGCCCCATTTTTATATTTCTTCCTCTATCACTAACATGTCCTACCTCAATCAACATTTAAGCTATAAGTTAATAGCTCTCCCCCACAATATTACTTCAACATCACAGCTTTGGAGAAATTGTTTACCTCTTGGCACTAAACTTTCTCAGCATTTCTTTATCTGCTTTCCAGACAGAATAAGGTTTTATCAAAGGCAGATTTTGGGGTCCAAATTTAATTAAACTATGACTAAACAATAAAAAGTGATGGATGATTATGATATACCAGTGGCCATTTTCTTACTGTTATTTCTGTAAGGTATTTGGCTTGATAGAATTGAAATATCAAACAAATGCTGCCATACTCTCCAACCCTACACTCCACAAGCCTTATATTTACCCAGCATTATACTCAGCACATACCTTTTTCTCCACTAAAGCTTTTCAACCTTCAAACTCTAACTCTTCATCATTCCACACTTTACAAAAAAAAAAAAAAAAATTCTATTCATGAATCATCTCCAAATATGTGTAACAATTGGGTCCCTATTAAATAAACGAAAAGTGGAAATGTCGAACGGCCAAATAAATTAAATTAGATTAATAAAATCGCTATTGTAAGATCGTGGTACAGTGAGGGCTGGAAATTTTGCCTTTTCTTCACTGTAGTGCGATCTTGGAGTTGGTATATATAATTAGTGTGGGGTGTGAGGGGCTGTATTAATTTCAAGGAATGGCCTTTTCATTTATTTGGCCGTTCGAAGTTTCCACTTTTCATTTATTTAATAGGGAAGCTAGCAATTTGCATGGATAGTCCATATACTCCTTCTCTAAGGAAATATAGAACTAAATCCTAGACTACAACACCTTAAAGCTATTCAATACTACAGCATCAAGTCCATCATTTCTCATGGCCCACAATGTACAGTTTTAACAACCTTAATGAATAACACTTCTTTACCACTCATTCTCAAGACATTGCTGCCATCACTGAATCATATACAGAAGACTATTCTCTTAAGTCTCAGCATACAATGTCAGAACTGACAATAGACCAGGAACAAGAGGAATCATATCTCAAATGTGCAACTGTTGTGTAAGCAAATGTCTCATCTGACTCAGAACCTAACTTGATACATTTACAGTTCCTCACATAGAGGCATAGATCACTCTTCTTAGTTGTTATCTACCTTCTCTCTTAACAAATTCAAGACCATCATTCTCAATATCATTTCTGCAAATCCAAAGAAAAATAATGCATTCTTGCTGAGGACCCTTAATCTTAATTTCTTAGGCTTCCATGCTAATGCCATGGACAAAGTTCTAGCTGATCATGATCTTACTCAAATAATAGAATCGACCTTTTCTAATATACTATAGTATAGGCATTCTTTTCTTGATATCCCAAAACCCAGCTTCCCTTCTTTGATTTTTAGCATATCAATTCTCACACTTATTTTTAGTAACCACTTCCCCATCAAATATATATATACTGTAGACAAGTAGCAATACTATTGACTTTCAGGTCAAAGTCTTCAGACAAAATCATCAAAGTCAAATTATATCACACCACCATACCCTGGTTTTCCATACTCTTCTCACAGGTTACCAGAATTGCTGCAAAGATCTTAATACAAATTCTTAATTTTGCTCCAACACAAACCATACTGCATCTCAAAAGACTAGTTGTACAAATAAAAACAAATTTGATATCAAAAATTAATATAGCCTTTACAATTAAGTGATGAATCATGATAAAAATAAAATAAAAATACCACCCCAGAAAATCATGAGTCCATCATCTCCTTATGAAAAATGTCAAAATAAGACTTAAGATGATAGATATCTAATTTTATGAAATTAAAACATGCCTCACTTCAAGAGAAACAAAAAATGTAATGAAATTAAAATCTTATGAGGATGCAAAACACCACAATAAATCTTTTTTTCCTAACACCACAAATGTAAACAGGAAAAGCTATCTCTTCTGACTTCAAGAATGAATATCCCAATCAAACCCACCTCACCTCAGTCTGTAGCACCACATCACCGATGCATGTACAGTTTCCACATCCTCAGTCCTCCATTCTACTTTAAGCAAATTCAACTAATGATATTAATGTCTTCATGAACCAAGACCCTCATGATACCCCTACTGGAGAAGATAAACTCAGTCTATGGCTAATTTCCAACTGCAAAGAGTATGTTAGCATTCATTCGTTATTAATTTCTACAGTTTCTGCCAAACTAAAAATATAATGCCTCACATCTGAAAAATAACCTTAATCAAATCATTTTTAAAATAACCAAATCATGAATATTCCTCACAGTTTATGCCCGTTCCCTTTCTATCTACACTTCTAATATTCTACAAAAAAAATCATTTTCAATTCTAATAGTATACTTAATAATGCCACTTTCTTTCTTTAAAGTAACATGCCTTTCAGGCAGTCAATAGCATGTCTTCACTTTGGATTCTGATTAATGATATCTTAATGAACATGGATAAAGGCAACCTTACAGGTGCACTGTTTGTGGGTCTCATGAAGAATTTTGACTTGGAAGATAACTCCCAAATACTTCTTAGTCTACTAGAGTTTGGAACCAGTACATTTTCATGCCAAAGGTCAACATTTTCCTAAATGATCAACTATTCAAAGTAATAGTAGGATTATCCCTCTCTGATCATGACCAGTACTTAAAGAGGTTCCCCAAGGCTCCATACTTGGAACCCTGCTGTTCTTAAGCTTTATGGATAAACTTTTCTAGGATACACAGTGCTCAGATTGCATACACCAATGATATGATCATATTAAGATTAGACACTTCTCAATCACTTAGCCAAAACTAAAAATTATTTTCTCTCCCTTAAAAACTATTTAAATAAACATAAAAGTATCATCAAGCCCAACAAATGAAAGGTATGCTTTTGGTACTCACAAGAAATAATCTAAAGCTCCATTTAACCATCAGTATCAAAGACTTCAACAACAGTCTAATCAGAACAAGCTCTACCTTCAATTTCCAAACACAGATCAAAATCAGCTAGAGCAGCTATTGGCAAAGGAGCCCTTATGTCTTTTTAGCTCAACTAAAATATGATGTGTGCCTAATAGAGACAAAATACAACAAGAACAGATTAACAGTACAGACAATCATAAATAATCTGTAGATACTTGTGCAACTGAAAGGAATTTTCTGTATATTATGAACAGACTAGCAGGCAAGATATTCAAAATGCAATGATATACTCTAGTAAATTAATAGCAAACCACACCCCCAGCTCTGTGTTAATGGTCACAAAAAAAACTTAATATTCACACCATCCCATAACATATGACTTGTCTGTGACTTTTAACTGCAAAAACTTAGTTGATGATACTCTACAAAGGAGTTTAATAAATTATATTATAGCTTGAGTCTAATTGCTTTGAGCCTGGGAATGGTGGTACCATACAATATATTTTATATTGCCCATAATGTGTTTGATAGTTTTCCAAGCTCTTCTTAAAAAATAAATAAATATGGTTTCATTGTGTCTCTGGTTTCCACATCTACAGCAGATTAACAAGCAAATTATGTGGTTTCAAATCCCTTGCAACCTCCACCAACTCACCATGGTCAAAGAGCTTTAAAATCAATTATGGAGGATGATAGCAATGCATGAAATACCTTTATTACTGTAGTTATTTGGTACTACTTAAATCAATCCAACTGAGCATGCTGAAAAACCTTCTGAAGGCCAGCCAAGCAGGAAAACCTGCTATAATCCTACATATTCATGAATCACTAAAGGACCTGATTTGGCATCTCATAACAACTTAGCCTAATTCCTCTGTAGGAGCAGTGGATTCACAATTCATTCTATTTTATATCCTTGTTAAGCTGCATCTCACACTTTTGCCTTGTCTACTGCATGATTGACACAGTAAACACTTCAGAAACTAACTGAGTAGGTGCAGAAGCTGCCTGGCACTTAAGAATGGGAGAACCTGTACTAAAATGTCAAGGCTGATAGCATAGCCTCTTAGTTTTGGCCTGTAGGTTACTGGTCTCTAGGTCCTCTGACTCCAAGTGGAAGGTAGGACAAGCTTTCCTCTAACATGGTGCTCTCATATGTCCAATAATTTAATACCATTATCTCTCAATGAAAGAATCCAAGTATCATATCATATTCTGGAAGTTAACGTCTCTTGAAGTACAATATATGACGGCCACTTTCACAGGTTTGAACCAGCTATTCTCCAGCAGTACAGGCGGAATGTATAAGGGTACAGAAACATAGGGAGAATATTAATTTTAATCACATAATTCTACCCAAGGAAGTCACTCCCATGTGATTGCAATTCATTCATAGAGTCATGGATTGTTATTAGGATAATGACCTGAGAGGGCTTTCAAAGCCTATCCAAGTTTTTCTGAAAGAATAATGATGTCCTGTATCCAAATAGGACATTGAAAGGCCAGACATTTATAAGATACATTGTTTGTAAGGGACATGGGTGCCAGGCCCGCTGTAAATTTTCTATTCCACATCCACTAATCTAGGTTGCTCTTAAATTAGGTCATAGATGAACTCAGCTTCACAAGGACAGCAAGCCTGTTCCATAGGTGGGGCAGTCTCTGGGACACATATCTGTCACTTTAATATGTGATGTTTAAGCCACAGACAAAATTCAGGTCCCTAGACCTTGTATTTTTGGTACTGTTTGACTTAAAAATATGTAAGAGATTCACAAGTATGAGATTTGCCGATGCCTTGTAAACCAGGCATAGATCACCCATCAGCAATGTATAGGAGACTGAGTAGATGGAAAGGGCTTTAAGGCAGTCGGTGTAAGCCAGGTTTGTTATACCTTTTATTCCTGTTGTAAGGAACCTCTGAGGTCACTCTACTTGCTATTTATGCCTGTTCAGATACATACCGAAGGGAGCATTGTACTGTTTTATGTGTCTGATACGGTCAGAGTACAGTCAGATAATGACCTCTTAGGACATAGATGCCATGTCCTTACTTATAAGTTGCACAATATAAAAGGATTTCCTCACCACTGTGGCCGCATGGTGGTCAAAGGTAAGGCTACAGTCTATGTGCATACCCAGATCCATGACCACTGGGTTGAATCTTAGGGGCATATTATCAACATGTTATTCATCTGGGATGTTTGACTTCCCAAAGGATACAGTTATGCATTTCTTAACATTGAGTTTAAGACCATGGTTTTGGCACCATTTATTAGTCAGACATAGGCCTTCTTGAAGAATACTGATGTCTGCAGGAGAGTTGATGATAACCCCCAGCTTGCAATCATGTGCAAACTTAGTCAGCAATAAACCTTCAGCATTTGGTTACACTTCAGAGAAATAGATGCCAAAAGAACTGGGCCCAGTACTGAGCCCTGGGGCAAGCCACTAGTGACCGGCCTCTTGGTGAGATTATCTCAGCTGTTTTGACCTCCTGTGTCCTATCAGTGAACCATTTGACAATCCAGCAAGGGATAAAGGGGTTTATATCTAATTTAGTGAACTTGTCTATAATGCCTGAGTGGGATATTGTATCAAAAGTGTTGCCTAGCTCGAGGTAAGCTGTGTGCACAGTCTTGCCCTTACCCATTGCTTTGGTGACAGTCGTAAAGAAGTTCACCAGATTTAATAAGCATGACCTTCCTTTAACAAAGCAAAACTGTGAAGGGTCCAGCATTTGCAGGTTACCTGTGTCCCTGTTTATCACATCCATGATGATTCTTTCCATGGTCTTACATAATGAGGCTGGTCAGACTTATAGGCTTGTAGTTACCCAGATCAGTGGCTAGACCTCCTTTGTGCAGGGGAATGACTGTAGCCATCTTCCATTCTTTGGGCACAAAACCTGACTGTAGACTCCAGTTGAAAAGTGATTCAAGTTGAGCAGAGAGGTCATGTTTGATACTATTTAGTAAGCATCATAGGATGTTATTGGGCCCATCAATGCAGTGTTTTTGGCCCTGGAAAGTGGCTCGATGACCTGTTCCCTAGTAATGGTTGGAGGGATTGTGGTATGTTGTATTTCCTTTGGACTATCGGGGAGGGAGTGAAGGGTGAAATGTGAGCTTAACCTGTCAGCCCAAAGGTTGGCAATGGCTTCCAGTTCAAAGTGAGTGATGCATTTACAATAAGATCTGTACATTGTTGCATATTTCCCTTGAGGTTACAGACATAACTGTATAAAGATTTCTGGTTGTCCTTTGCTTTAGAAGCTATTTTTTCTTCAAGTTTAGCATGTGAAGTATTAATTCACCCTGTTAGCTGCCTGTTTAGATTGGTCAGGGGGCTTGTAGTATGTTGGGCTTTTTCTCTCCTAAGCTTGGCCAAGATTTTTTTTGTTGTTGTTGTATAACCAATTGATACTGTGATTCCAACATGATGCCTTTTCTTTTGAGTTTGTCTTATTCTTAATATGAGTGCTCACAGCTCATTCTATACAGCTATCAGTATGGCTATACAGGAATTTTATAAATAGATTGGCATACACAATGATGTTTACTGGGTTTAGGAATGCTTGGAATTAGCCAGGGTATCATTTAGTAGAGAGGGGCTATTCTTGGAATAGTTCCTAATAGTTTTACATTTTTCTGGGTCCCTCAATTTAATTTCTATTTCTAACAATACTGCCTTATAGTCAGATCTGGCAAGTAAGGACATTACATTGGGTAAAGAACATCGCTTCCCCATGATCAAGATTACTACTTCAAGGATGTTTGCACCCCTGGTAGAGGAATGGACCATCTGTTCCAGGATGTTGGTAATAAGAAGGGCTTACGTATTTGAAATGGTGTAGGATTCCAATCAATAGAAGTATACTTGAGATCCCGCATGAATATCATATTGGTGTGAAAGGTGAGGGACTCTAGTACATTGAGATAGGTAGTATGGGTTTCCTGGGACATGGAGGAGGACCTATAGATTGCAAGGATGTGGTATGAGACTCTGTTTAGAGTGAGTTCCATATGTATGATTTCCAGTGGATCATACACTTTAACTCATCTGGATGTGAGATTGGTTTTAATATAGACCGAGACTCCTCCACCTTTAGCTTCCTCCTGTGCAGTAGCTTGTCTAAAGGAGTGAAAGGCATTATAACCTTGCATTGCTGGAGTACTTTACATGACTTTAAACCATGTCTCATTTACTACAGAGATGTCTATACTGTCCAGGGAGAGTAAGGTTTGCGGGGAGTGAAGTTTCTTGTTAAGACTTCTAGCATAGAACAGTACCAACTTCAGATATTCTTTTGTAGGTTCAGTTAAGTGGGGAGGTTTATCAGTTTAGCATTGTCTAAAAAAGGCACTATGGTGATGGAAAAGGTCTTTGCCAATATCCAAAAGCCTAGAGGAGATAAGTACAGACCAGTGATCCATGGCAAAGCAGCATGGTCTGTCAACCATGTCGTCCCAGGCTGTCAAATATTGCACCCCACCTTGGACTGACACCAGAAGCTAAGCCAATTATTATAATCAATCATTTGCTGTTGGTAAAATGACATAATCATTTTAGAAGGTAGTGTGCTGTTGAGTGCAAGGCTCATACCTGCCTGAGACAGATAATCAGCGAGCTTGATCATGTCTCACTTCATGTAGTCAAGGGAGTTATGTCTCAGGTCATTAATACCCACATGGACTATGGCAGAGTCATACTGGTACCTGCAGTTCAATGACCTAAGTTGCTGCATCACTTGATGAATCCTAGCCCCGGAAAAGCAGTTAACCATGATTCTCTCCTTACTCAACCTGGTGGAGGCACATTGGTGTGGTTCACTGTAGAATCGCAAATAAGCTGGAAATTTGGCTGTGTGCTGGAAAGCCTTAAGAGCTTAGCAGTAGAGGCATTAGATACAGTCTTACTGTGTGCAGCTGTGGGTGGTCCATTGTTATTTTATCCCTTATTCTCAGTTTTCCTCTCTGAGAATTGAAAGATTCACATTAATATCTATAAACCAAGACATTTAAAGCCGTTAGGTACCCATTTCACACTCATTTCCTAAAAAGTAGATACATCAGCTCCACTGATACTGGAATAGATCATACTGGTTTTCTTAACAACGAACTTTTATTTGCAAAATTCACTATATGATTCTTTAACTTCTTAAATTCTGCCATCTGACTCCTCATAGCTGTGGATAAGAACATAGAGAATCACTTTTATTAAATGACCCACAGAGCTAATCCTGCTAATTGCAAGACCCATATCAGCATTACCTGGCAGTGTTTCTATTGCTATATTAAATAAATAAGATTACAGGTGTCAAATTTGGGTGGTGCCCCCACTGCTGGCCTTAGGCATAGGCCAGCTAGGTGGCCGCCCAGTGCGCCGCTCTAGCAGGAGCACTTTTCCAGTAATCTGGATGGTGTAGGTAGACCAGGATGTAGGCACAGGGTGGTGCTGAGGGTGGGGGGCACTGTGGAGACCTTCAGCCTAGGGTACAAGTTGACCAAAGGCTGATCCTGGGTGCCCTTAAGAATTTAGAAGGACAGGGAAAGACCATGCTTAGAGAACATTTTTGCATATAATCTGGGCAAGGGGTTCCAGCACAGAATTTTGACATACACAAAAAATGAAGGAGGAAACCTATGACATGGAGGCTAGTCAAACAAAAGTCCAATATGAAGTTATCTAAGACTTTTTCAGCATCTGAGGAGAAGAAAAAACAATTGTTCAGTACAGCAGGTGTCAGCTGGTTTTAAAACATCTGCCACTACTCCTATGATTGGAGTAAGACTGTTTTTCTATAACTAAATTGACTTTACCATCACTCAACAGAGTCATACATATATTGTCTAACCTGCATGCTAACAGTTTAGCCAGTATCTTGAATTTGCTGCTAAATTTGTAAATGGCATCTACAGTGATCATTGCTAAGAGATGTGTTTCGCTCACTTCACCTACATTTTTGTTGCTTGCCATAACAGACCCTGCTTCCCTTTTCAGAAGTCATAAAAAGTGTTGTTGGAAGACTCCATGGATTTTGAGTAGGAGATGTTTCACCTCTATCTCCATTCTTACAGTGATGATTGGAACTATTCACTTATAGGAGATTCTGAAAGAGCTTCTACTATGAGTGGATTAATGAAAATTCATTCAGTCACAACTCCTTGAAACTTGACCTGCTAAAAAGAACTTCATGATAACAACTGTTTTCATTGTTTTTTGAAGGAGGCAGGCCCCAGCCCCCACACCCACTAGATACAAGGGGTGCCCTCCAAACCCTAAATTATGTAGTAAACTCCATGGGTGCACAATAAGAGGGGAAGGGATCAGACACCTGGAAATGTCACCTGGTACCTGCACAATTCTCTAACAATGCTTTTCAACAGGAATGCTAGCATTGACGGCAAATTGAATTTGAGAGAATTAAGGCCCGAGGAAGTTATGTTCATTGGGCAGTAGTGTTACCTGTTAAAGGCACTTGCTAACTACACCTCTGCATCCCTAACACTTGACCACCTCCATCCTTTCTATTCATTTACACTCTTTTTTTCTCATTGGAACACACACTATGGCCTAAAGATAGAATAAAAACGTATTGTTATTATTGTTACTGTTCTGCCAGCATTAGCCCTTCTTAATATCAGATTAGATATTTATAGCATTTCCCTGTTCTGCTCTAATTTGGTCTTAAATGTTTTGCTTAACATTTGCATTTGCAAATCATAGATGTACTATTTATATCAATTTCTTGTTCTTCTTTACATAACCTTTTTTTGTCTTACATTTATCAAAGAAGAGAATATATAACAAAGTCTAGTTATATTAGCTGAGAGATAACCATGGACCAATTCAAAAGCCAGTATAGTCACTCCACCAAAAAAACTGTAGTGGTCGAATAATCCAATCATGAAAACTCCGTTGAAAATAAAAGATGATAGTTTAATAGAGCATGCTACCAGTCTGGTAGCATGCTCTATTAAACTATCATCTTTTATTTTGAATGGAGTTTTCATGCTTGGATTATTCGACCACTACAGTTTCTTGGTGGAGTGACTATACTGGCTTTTGAATTGTTCCATGGTTACCTCTCAGCTAATATAACTAGACTTTGTTATATATTCTTATTTGCTAGCCGAGAGGTGTTTACTCTGCTGGGAGCTTTGTTATACTTCATTATATTCCAAAGAAGATAATGTTGAAGCATTGTGCATATAGACATCTTTCTTTAATGGGAAGGAGAAGAAATGTTACACAGTGCTCAGATACCATGAAATGTTAGTGCTTTATTAATTGATAGCAGATGCCATGAAATGTTACACAGTGTTTTATTAACTGATAACAGAATCCATCAAATGGGAGGGTGGCTTGATGGTTAAGGTGTTTGCCTTACAAACACAAGGTGCAGGGTTTGAGTCTCACAAGGGATAACTGGCTAGGCTTAAAATTGCTGACAAGGGCAGCTTAGTACTAACTTATGACTATAACATGCAAATACCTTGTATTTTGCATCTTGGCTGTAACTTCAGGGAAAAAACAATTGTCTGGAATGACAAAATTATTGCATTTTATTCTAGTAGCAGGAGAACTGAAAATCATAGCCTCTCTTTAGATTCTCTCTCTGTCTCTTGCTTTCCATCTGTAGAACAACATCCATCCACTGAATAAATCTAGACCTAGTTGAAAAGATTCCTGGCCTTAAGCCAGATACATATATTTCAGAATATCTTCTTGGTTATGGATAAGAAGGAAGAGTCACTTAGATAGTAATTACTATTCATGTTTTTTTCAACATTCACTTCTTCATCTTTCAAAATGTTCCTAAGAAAATCAGAATAATCAAATACATACCTTACTATGTCTTGGTGTACAGCAAATTATAGTAAGTGAGTGTGGTCTACTACAGCAAAGACAGAAAGATCTAGAAGATTTTTACAAGAAACCTAAACACAGAGTTCTGACAAACTGGTACATTAAGTGCTTGTTTCTCTGGCAGGATATTACAAAATAATTTCATTGTGGGCAGTTATTATGACCATGTGGAAAATTTTATTGCAGGCAATTACTATGCACCATCTAGAAAAAAATGGTCACATCATCTAGAAACCCATGATTCTTTGTTTAGATGTCATAATATTAATGCAGCTACATATGCATGCATTTAATTAATTACTTATAAATATAAAACAGACTACTGGAAGTAACAGAAACCTAACTGTGAGACAGACATCACTTTACAAAATCATACATGGTTTTAGTGAAACATGTGTACACAATTTTACATTTAGTTATTCTTTTACTTATCTTGGTAAGAGACAAAATGCCTTTTCTCAAAATAGAGAGTACTGATTTATTAAGTAACCTATATAGATCTACACACTAATTAAGTGGATACTTTTGACATTGCAGCAATGCATTATTATATTTTGCATGTTACATGCATCATTATAATCTGCATCTTACATGCAGTATTACAGTCTGCATTTAAAATGCATTTTAGAAATGGAAAATAATACAATTTGCAAAAAAAAATAGATTAGCATGACAGGAAAATCTCTACTGGCCTGGGACTGTAAATGAATCATCATTTAAGAAACTTTATGGTGTCATTAGTTGTCTGTTGATATGAGTTCCTTTAGTCCCTTTTTTTTTCAAGTTATAGACCTTTTGAAATAATCCCCTAATTGTTTATATTCAGATGGGGGTAAACATATCTGTACTAAAAATATAGTTGATGTCATACATCAAACAAAGGTAGTTACATTCAAAAAACTTTTAAAAGATGATGGAACTGAAGTTACACAGAATCATCTTAAGACCGAAGAGCAGACCAGAAGAACATTAGAAGTGACTTCTGCTGGGAATCACATATAATATTAAAATGGCTTCCTATGAATTCTCAGGCATGCACAGTAAAAATAAACATATGCACCAAGATGTATTCTATAGGACATATTTGCATAAATGATTTTCTGAAATAATCTCTGGGTATGAACAATAAACTTTGTACTGCAAAATTTAGCAATGCATGTTGTGTATTTGTGCATACATATGTGTGTTTGTGTATGTACAAACTATGTATATTTGCCAGTGCCTGTGTCTAAAAAAAACACCCATAATTTGTCATCCCGGTATTAAAGTCTGACATGAAAGTACATGTTTAGTCCATATTTAAATCAATTTACTATTTTACCACATAAACAATATCAGCATGAAGAGACCTGATCCTAAGCCGAGAGATGTCTTTTTAGCACAATGCTGCATATTCAGACTTGAAGGTACATGTAATACCGTTACTTCTAATCTCATTCCCGGTCCTACATGTACATTAAAGAATAAAGAGAAAAGCAAAGCTTTATGCACAGTAAAGATCTACATCTATTAAATATCATCAAAATGACAGTTGAGGCAAGGCTGAAAAAAATAACTAGCCTGTTTTCCATGTCTATTTGGAACCTCCTATATAAACCAATTGTACCTTGGCAGCCATTCACACTTGATACTGTAATATGTTTTACATTTTAAAAAAAAAAAGTTGTATTAAAGGATGTGCACTATGTTTTTAGGTAATTCAAGTTTATAAACAAGAGCTGGAGCTAAGCTTACCACCATTTAGGGACAAAGAACAGCCATAGATATAACAAAAGCAGCAAAAAGGACTTTTTGTGTTCAAATTGCATGGGAAATGCTTTTATGTCTTGACAAGAGTGTTGTGTCTACCTTCATATAAATGTGTTTTGCTTCAGAATGACGCTAAACATTGTTCATATTCTGGAAGAAACATGCGCATGCAGAATGTTTCCATTCACTGGGGCATTGGTTTTCATAAAATGAATTAGGAAAACTTCTTAGATCTAATAGCAGATACACCCTAAAAGACATATCCAGTAAAATTTCATCTTAAACAACTGCACATCTACAATTTCTACATGCAATAACAATTCAACTAAAAATAATGTTATAAACTACAATTATTATTTCTATGGCATCACTGACTGCTAGTTTAGAGCAGAGGACTAAGGATCCGAGCTGTTAAAAGTCTTTTACTCTAGTCTCTACCTGCCTACTACATAACTCTGAGCAAGTCAATATGACTAAAGGAACACTTCTACAAAATACATTCTAGTATTAAGTATTAGTGTCTGATTACATGCATTGCAGCAGCTAGCGTTATCACCTCACAACAAGAGGTTCTCCTGTTCGATTCTTGGGTGGAGCACCTTCTGTGGGGAGTCTGCATGTCCTCCCTGCAGCCAAGTGATGTTAAAGAGATGCAGGTTGGTGCATGCGTGAATCGGTTTGCCTTCTTTGAAGGTTGGGTGTCAGGCTGGCAACTCGGCACCATAAAAATCCACTGCCAATGATTAGCGGACCAGAGTTCCGCTGTGGCGACCCCTAACCGGGAAAAGCCGAAATACTTGTTTTTTCTAGTGTCTGATTACATCTGCAACTAAAAGTTTACTATGGCTTAATGAGCACTTCTTAAAAGTAAGCAATCAGTCTGCATAAATCTATCTTGACTATAAATTATCAAAGCAAACAGTTATTAAACATGGAATAAAAAAGGAAATGGGAGGGGAGGACAAAGGACAGAGAGAGGGAGAAATGAAGGTCGTATGTATTAAGAAAAAAAAAAACAGTTATCTTAGGTTCATAGGTAGGTACTAGGCTATTGGCCCTAGGGCCTATACAAGCCTAGCCAAAAAGGTACCCTGGCTTTCGCCACCCAAGAAAATTATTTTCCTGTGCCTCTTTTAAGCAGAAGCACAGAAGTGATCCCATGGGTGAATTTCCTATTACCCATCTAGTCATCAAGATTTTTCTTGAAGAGTGCTAATGAGAAGCTCTGTTTGACATAGATAGGTAGTCTGTTCCAGAGTATGGGAAGTCTCTGGGACTGGAATCTCTCCCTCCAGCATGTTTTTTTTATTGTGGTGACAAGGTTTATGTCCCTATAGAGCATGTAGCTCGGAGGGATTGGGATTTCTTTAAGTGGAGCATGTCCAACAGTTTTGGTTAGCTTTGCTTTGTCAGGCAGCAACGCTCTGAGAGAGGATGATATGCGATGGAGTAAAGCTGGAATTTTTTAAGTCGGTCTGCGTAAGGCATCTGTTTAAGGCCAGCAATCCTCTTTGTGAGGTATTTTTGCGGCCTTTCCAGTTGTTGTTGATGTCTTGTGAGGTACATACCAACAGGGGCGTTGTACTCTATAATGGGTCTAATGAGTGGTGAGTAGAGGGGAACAATGATCTAATTTTTTCTGGATGAGAAACCTTTTGTGATGAGGTGTGCCATGTAGAAGGATTTCCTGACCACTGTGGCAATGTGATTATCAAAGGAGAGACTACTGTCCACCTGTGTCCCAAGGTCTCATCACACTTTCGGTGTTAAGTAGACTACCACCTGTGTGGTAGTTCATGGGTACAGAGTTTCTACCAAAGGGTATGATAATGCACTTTTTTGCATCGAGCTTGAGACCATGGCTTTGACACCAGGCATCTGTCTCATTGAGGTCCTTTTGTAGGATGTCCACATCTTTAGGAGTTTTGATTATGGCTCCTAGTTTGCAGTCATCTGCGAATTTAGTTAGTCAAAGACCTTCTGTGTTAGCCTGTACTTCAGAGAAGTAGATACCAAACAGGAGAGGACCAGGACTGAACCCTGTGGTACTCCACTTGTCACTGGTCTGAAGTCTGATTTGGAGTCTGCTACTTTCACAGTGTGGGTTCTGTCAGTAAGCCAGTTGGCAACCCATCTTATGACATAGGGATTTATACCTAGTTTAGTGAATTTATCTATAATTTCAAAGTAGGGGATGGTGTTGAACGCCTTTGCAAGATCTAGATAGGCTGTGTGAACCACCTTACCCTCATCTGTGGCTTTGATGACTACTTCAAAGAAGTCTATCAGGTTCCTGGGGTCTGTTGTGGCTCCCCCCTTTGGGGAGCGGGATAACCATCACAGTGCACCATTCAATGGGCACAAAGCCTGAGGCGAGGCTATGATTGAACATGGTACTTAGGTGGGGTGCCAGTTCATTCTGCAGTTCATGTAGAAGGCAGCCTGGGATTTTGTCAGGTCACATGGATGCTGTGTTCTTGGCTTTGGAGAGTGAGGTTTTTACCTGTGCAGCTGTGAATACAGTAACTTTGCATTCTTCCGGTATAAAGATGGGCCCTTTAGGGGGTGAGAGGGGGTAAAGTTAGCACTGAACCTCCCTCCCAGGATGTTGGCAATATCAGTTGGTTCTGTATATTTAGTGTCATTGTGCTGTAACTCAGAGCAGATCTGAGTGTTGCCATTGAGATTCTTGACATAGCTATAGAATGCTTTGTGGTTGTCTTTAGAATCAGTGGTGATTTTGTTTTCATAACTAGCTTTGGAGGATTTTATGAGGGATCTCAGCTTCTTACTGAGGCTGACCAGGGAGTTTCTCCAATCATGGGATTTTACTCTTTTTTGCAACAGTTTCTTTCTTCTGTTGTACAGTTTGTTTATGGCAGAAGACCACCAGATTGGCTTCCTTTCTTTGGAGGATATCATCTTGGTTCTGTTAGGGATAGCACGATCCATGCACTCGTGTAAGTGATAATAAAGTGCATTTGTGTAGGATTCAGCAGTCGTACCTCTATTGTCCATCTGCATGGGTATCGTGAAGTTTGCCACTTCTGTCTTAAGAAGCGTGAAGTTGGCTTTGGAGAAATTTTATACAGTTGTTTTCCTAATGGGGGGTGGGAGCAGGATGTGGATGTCTAGGGTGATTAGCTTGTGGTCGGATCTGACCAACAAGGAGCTGACCTCTGGTGTGGAACACCGGTCGCCCATGTTGGTGCTGACCAGGTGTAGGATATTGCTGCCCAAGGTGGGGGTGTGGATAAGTTGATCCAAGGTGTTGGAATTGATGATTTCCAGAAAATGTTGAGCAAAAGAGTTGGTACACTAGTAGTTGTCTTAGTTAATGGTGGGGTAGTTGAAATCACCCATTATTAGGGTGTTGGATTGTACCTTAATATTTTCCAGTGTATCAAGAAATGAGGATTGGGAATCCTGGGGCATGGTGGGGGGGGGGGTCTGTAGCAAGCTACAATCTGGATTGCAGTTTTGCCCAGAGTTAGTTGAACTTGGATAATCTCAGATGCATTAAGCTGAGCAACTAACTTGGAGGTGTGGATATTCTTAATGAATATAGACACGCCTCCACCTTTAGTGTTTCAGTCTGGGTTTGGTGGCTGAAAAGTGTGATAGGAATTATAGCCTCGTAATGCAGGGTTGCTCTCTGGAGCTTTGAACCAGGTCTGTCACTGCACAGATGTCGATGTTCTCCATTTTAAGGAGTGCCTTGAGTGAGTGCATTTTGGAGTTTAGACTTCTAGCATTTAGTAGCATTACCTTCAGATTTTGCTTGCTTGTACCTGTTACGGTGGTGAATTTGTCATTTGAACCTTGCCTAAAAAGAGCACTATAGAAGTGGCAAGAGCCTTTGCCAGTATCTGGAATTCCAAGGGTGACAGATGCAGGCCATCTCTGGCAAAGCAGCGTGGTCTGTCAATCATGTCATCCCAGACAGACAGATACTGGATTCCCTTAGAATGACACCACAAACTTAGCCAATTGTTGAAGTCAATCATTTTGTCCTTGTACTATGGTATCATTCTGGGTGATGGCAGGAACCTACTCAGGGCTAGGGTCATACCTGCCTGGGCTACAAGATCAGAGAGCTCCTCCATGTCTCTTTTCATGTAGTCCAGGGAGGTACATCTCAGGTCATTCACACCAACATGGACAATGACAGAGTCATATTTGTACTTGTTGTGGAGTGACCTGAGTGCATGCGTTATGTGGCGGATCCTGGCACCGAACAGGCAGCTGACAGTAACTTTCTCCTTGTTTAGCCTGGTGAGTGGATCATCAGTGTGCCTGACTATAGAGTTACCTATGACTAGAGTGTTGGGTATGTTATGCTTTATGGGCTGTAGTTGAGTGGCACACTGAGTATGTGGGCTATGTGTCATTTGGGTTGTGTTGGAGGGTGGAGGTTGCTTGAATTTCTGCTATGGAGGTCTCGATTGTTTGGGCATATTTTTACTGAGAGCCTCCGTGAATGTAGGTGTGTGTTTTGTGCTTTTGTGTGTGTGTTTTGGTGGTGTAGGTTTTGAGAGACTATGTGATGAGTGTGGTGTGGTGCAAGTGTTTACCTACTCCTCTTGACTGTCTAGTCCAGTCTTCAGTGAAGAGAGCTTTGCTTCCAGTTTGGCTATATAAGTGCATCTCTCACAGGTCGTAGTGTTGGGTGGTAGGAGGAGAGGGTTGTCTGTGTACATGAGGCAATTGCTGCATTGTCCCAAGATGCCCAGATTCATCAGGTAGACAGGAGAAAACACCGGGAGCTAACCTTTAGACATGCCTGGATAGGTGCTTATTTATTAAGTACTAAAAACTGTTTTCCTCTAGACAAGTGAGGAAAGTTGAGTGCTGTAGTAATTTGTAGCTTATTTAGTGCTTACAACGAGTTCTGAACAAGAGCTGAGCTCAAAGAAACACATTTAAGTGCTAAAACTAAAAAGCTGGCTAATTGCAAGGGAAATTTGAAGAGCAGACTTTATGGCGCCAGGAATAGTTTAACCCTAGTTAGGCGTGGGGCGAGGGGGCTCAGGAGCTCACAAACAGTCCTGGACACAGCAAATTCTTATCTGGACAAGACCTGCCACAGGAAAGGGGGGAAGCAAGCTTAGAATTTTTTTTCAGTAAAGTGGAAATGGAGAAAGCTGGAACAGACGTTAATTCAATGTTAAGAATCTGAGTGGGTTGGCCTTCACAAATGTTCTCTATTAGATTGAATGAACTAATGACACTAGACTGGGAGAAGTGTCACAGATCAAATATACATAAAAAACTACAACAGGCAAAGCTTATATTCTGGACAAATCTATTTCAGTGTAAGTTGAACTATAATGATTTTTTATAATGAACAGTATTCAATGTTTGATAACCAGTAACTTGTAAATTCTACAACAAACTGTTGAGGTGCATCATCATAGTTGTCTGAAAAAGCAATAATACATAACATGACCAGATAAGCAATTCAAGGTACCATCCTGGATGTCTTATCTGAGCTAGGGAAGAGTCATAAATTATAAAAAAGGGGAAAAGAAAAGAGAAGTACCCCCAAAGCTTTTTGGTGGTGTACAGTCTATTACTTATAAGTCTTAAACCATTCTAATCCAGGTGGAGCTCTGCTTTATGCCTGGAACCCCATTGCCATTTGATCAGCAACTTCAGTAGATCTCTATTCATGGAGTCCTTAGGAGAGGCACTCCATCATTTATGAGTGGCAGTACATTGTAACCATATCACCTATTACAATAAACATCCATAAAGACTTTTGAGGGACATTGGGGTGATGTGAATCCCTTGGAGAAATAAATAAGGATGAAAGGTCATAAGACATCCACTCCATTTATGTAAAGTATTTACACAGTCTTCTCCAAACTTATTGACTATAGGACAGACTAAATACATGTGTTAGTAAAACACTTTTATTATGTACACATCTGTAACACAGACACACACACACACACACACACACACACACACACACACACACACACACACACACGCACACACGCACACACGCACACACGCACACACACACACACACACACACACACACACACACACACACAGAGCTTGGCAAATATAAAATTTATAACATGCCATCTATGTATAATGAGCTGCTGTCTTCCTAAGGCCATATAGTGCAGACTGACAAAAGACATGGTGTCATGCATCTTTATCCACAAATCACTACTGAAGCCTTCGGACAACTCAATATCCAACACATGTACGAGCTTCTAAATGAAATCAACATCTTTTCTAGAAAAAAAAAACAGAATGTTGCTTTTTATTTATACTCCCTAGAGCCTATTCAGCCTTCTAATTCAGCTATCATAAGCAAGGGCTTACTGTTCTACACATATTTTTCATTTCTACAGCACTCTGGAGATAAAGCTGAATACCTTTCCTCACTATTTCCAGTACCGTTGCAGAGCTAGCCACCCCGCAGTGCAAACCATGGCTCAAGATGATTGTCACTGCAAAATTGACACCTCGACCCTGTGTGCAAAATGGGGAAAAGGGGTTGAGGATGGATGGATGGATATACTTCACACAACTACCAGGAAAGCTAGTACTTACCAACACCCTGTATGCCTCATCTGCTATCACCTAAGAATATTCCACATCTCCACTACTTAGCCACATTCCTCACCAAAAATGTGCTTCAAAGTAGGCAGACAAGTACTAGTAGAATTCATCTCTTAAGAAATTCCTGATCTCTATAGCAGGGACTTCTCAGAGATGAAGTGCACCGCCAATCATTTTACTAGCCAATCAACCCAGGGTGACTTTATTCAACTTCAATTAAGCAATCAATCAAATTGATCCAATTAAATGAAATGGTTCAGAAAAAAAAGCAAAACCCTGGCAATACTGTCAGATCAGCAGCAATGTTTTTTTATCACCAAAACACAGTTACAGACATTTGAAGAAATTGTATCCACTATACCTAATGCAAAATACTTGCATAGTAGTAGTAGTAGCATTGTTTTATTATATATGTGTATTTCAGGAATACTACAAAAATCTCAGATATGTGTGTTTGTCTGACTCCTAAAAATGTAAATGAAGAGCTATGTGTCAGAAATAGTAATTTGCATGTTTAACTTTTATTTGTTCACCAGGTAGGTGTCTAGTCAAATAGATTCTCTGTGGCTATGATGTGGATGAAAGGCAGCTAAGTTTAGCAACGTGTATGAAATAACAGCTTTATAGAGCTATGCATAGGGAGACATATTTTGTATAGCTTTCAAAATAAAAAAAAAACAATTGAGTAATCAATAAGAGTAATACATTATAAATGAAAAGAGGAAATTGTTGAAAAAGGTAAAAAAGTGGTAAACAACAAAATGTGGAATAGTGTATTTATGAAATAGGTTCATAGGTTCATACTAGGCTAACTGCCCTAGGGCATTTACAAGCCTAGCCAGAGTGTGTTTGGCTTTTGCCACACATTTTAAAATGAATTTTGCTATGCCCTTTTTCGAGGTTAGTATACTGTGCATCTGTCTAACAGTGACACAGAAGTGATACCCGGAGTAAATCTATGATCTCCCATCCACTCATCAAGATTCTTCTTGAAGAGAGTCAATGAGGGACTCTGCCTAACCTGGACAGGGATTTTATTCCAGAGTGAAGGGAGCCTCTCGGTTATGAATCTGTCCCTCCAGCATGTCCTATTTATTTCAGTGCTGAGGTTCAAGTCTCTTGAGCGCGTAGCTCGATGGGATTTGGATTTTCTGAGATGCAGCATGTCCATTAATTCCGGGTTGGACATGGCTTTATACATCAGGCACAGATAGCCTCTGAGCAGGCAGTATGCCACTGAGTAGAGCTGGAGTTTCTTTAACCAGGCAGCATATGGCATCTGTTAGAGCCCTTTGATCCTCTTGGTGAGGTACTTTTGGGGTCTTTCCAGTTGCTGCAGGTGTCTGGTAAGGTACATCCCAAAAGGGGCATTGTACTCAATTATGGGCCTGATGACCTCCCCTGATCTAGATGTGAATCCCTTCATGATTAGGTGGGCTATATAAAATGATTTTCTAACCACTTTGGCCACGTGGTTGTTGAATGAGAGATTGCTATCAACTTGGGTCCCCAGGACCCTAATTACTTCTTCTGTACTTAATGGATTACCATCTATGTGATAATTTGTGGGCACTTTGTTTTTGCTGAAGGGGATGACTATACACTTTTTGGTGTTTAGCTTGAGGCCATGGCTCTGGCACCAGTTGTCTGTTTCTATGAGGCCCTTTTGTAGGATGCTTGTGTCAGCTGGAGAGTCAATTATGGCACCCAGTTTGCAGTCATCTGCGAACTTGGTCAGCCACAGTCCTTCCGTGTTGGCCTGTACCTCTGAGAAATATATACCGAACAAGAGAGGTCCCAGGACTGAGCCTTGTGGGATACCACTTGTAACTGGTTTGGAGTCTGACATGGCTCCAGCAATTCTAATCATGTGGGTTCTGTACTTGAGCCAGTTTGCAACCCATCTAGTGACATAGGGGTTTATATTTAAGCTGATGAGCTTATCTATAATGCCCGAGTGGGGTATTGTATCGAAGGCTTTTGCGAGGTCCAGGTAGGCTGTGTGGACCACCTTCCCCTCGTCAATGGCCTTGGTGACTGTTTCAAAGAAAAACACCAGGTTTAAGAGGCAGGATCTGCCCTTAACAAAGCCGAACTGGGCAGGATCCAGTGTCTGTAGGTCCCCAATATCTTTATTTATGAGGTCCATGATGATCCTTTCCATAGCTTTGAAAACCAAGCTAGTCAGGCTTATGGGGCGATAGTTTCCAGGATCCGTTGAGGCACCACCTTTGTGGAGAGGGATCACTGTTGCTGTACGCCACTCTTTGGGTACATATCCTGTAGTAAGGCTGAGATTGAACAGTAGTTTTATGTTTGGGTTTAGTTCTTCTTGGAGTTCATGTATGACACAGCCCGGGACACTGTCTGGTCCCATTGATGCTGTGTTTTTTGCTTTGGAGAGGGCAGCTCTTACCTGAGCATCTGAGATGTCAGGGGGGCAGCACTCTGCTGGGATAGATATTTGCCCTTTTGGTGGGGAAGGGGGGGAGAAGTTTGTGCTGAACCTGTCAACTAGGATGTTGGCAATGTCTGTGGGTTCGGTGTATTTTTTGTCATTTTGGACTAATTCTGAGCATATCTGGGAATTCCCACCCAGGTTCCTAACATAACTAAAGAAAGCCTTCTTATTATCCTTAGTGTCCTGTGCAATTTTTCTCTCGAAGCTGGCCTTAGACGATTTTACGAGTGCCCGTAGTTTTTTGCTATTACTGTTTACAGATGCCTTCCCTTTTTGGGATTTTGCTCTATCATGTAGTAGCTTCCTCCTTCTATTGTATAGTTTGTTTATGGCTGGGGTCCACCAGACAGTACGCCTGCCTTTGGAGGATTGGGTCTTGGTTTTGTTTGGGATTGCATGATCCATGCATTCCTGAAGGTGTTCATAGAATGAGTTTATAAAGGATTGTATGGTTTGGGCCGTATTTTCCACAGGCCCGTGGGCTTTGAAGGATTCCACCTCAGTTTTGAGGAGTGTGAAATTTGCTTTAGAGAAAATTTTCACTGTGGTTTTCTGAGCAGGGGCTGGGGTTGGGATGTGAATATCTAGTGAGAATAGTTTATGATCTGATCTTACCAGTGAGGGATACACTTCTGGTCTGGAGCATAGAGTCCCCATGTTGATGATGATCAGGTCCAATATGTTTTCCCCTCTTGTGGGAGTGGTAACAAGCTGTTCCATAGCATTTGAGTTTATAAATTCTAGGAACTTTTGGGCTAGGGTGTTGGAGCTAGAGTAATACTCCCAGTCTATGTTTGGGTAGTTGAAGTCTCCCAATATAATGGTGTTTGGAGAGACCTTCATATTTTCCAGTGTTCTCAGGAAGGCCGAGTGGGGTTCCTGGGTTTGGGAGGGTGGTCTGTAGCAGGCTATAAACTGGAAGGCAGTTTTACCCACTGTTAGTATTTTGAAATGTGTTTTTATCTGAAGCAGGGCTTAATGTAATTTATTTAGCTCTGTGTCAGTGCTGTACCTCATTTTACGTGGGAAAACGAACTGTATGTTAAAACAAAGGATTTTGAAGCACCTTTCAGCTATTAGATTACAGAATGTGCATAATGCACTCATTCAGCATATTAAGCAAAATTTTGGGCATAGGTTTACGTTTATGGTATTGCAGGTTATAGACGTTAATGTTAGGGGAGGGGACTTGGTGAATCACACAGAATGTAGTGAGATGAAGTGGATCATCAAGTTAACAGCTCAAAAACCTCTTGGTTTAAATGATGTCATTTCTCTGAAACCTGCACTAAAAAGGAGGGTGCAATACTAGGTCATGACTGGTTGTCATTTGTTTAAATATGATTTTTCGAAATGTGTTTTTATCTGAGGCAGGGCTTAGTCCCAAAAGCGCTTATACTTCTGTGATTTTAAACTCGTGTTTTTATTAAAAGTTTCATTCAGCCTGGTGGTCAGACTGCTCTTTACATGTTTTACTTCTGGTCTATTTCTGAGCAGTGAACATTTAGTGGAGGACTCCATCATATATATTTTTTTGTCTGTTACATTTGAGTTTTGGAGACTGACCAAACACACATGGCTGAACAGAGAAATAAGGAGGTGGAACTTGAATATCATTCTGAAAGAAGACAGAATTTACCAGCTATGGAGAGAATGAGAAGGAATGTAAATCCAACCTATAATCCCTTGTTGGCTTTGGATATAGATGCTCTGGCAAAAAGAACAATGGACAATAATTTTAATGTAAGTAATGAAAGAGAATTTACCAAACTACTTAACACAATGCAGAATCAGTTAGTAAAATTAAAACATTTACAGTGGCAAAAGTTTCACCTAGAGGCATGTTTAGAACACAACATTCTTCTGAGAGGTCTACGAGTCCTCTGCATGCCTACTCAAGGGGAAGCGTATCCAGAGCTGCTAGCAGAATGTCAGCATATTAACCTCAAAACCAGCTTTTCATATATGAGGTTATTGATTAAATTATTTCTGCCAAAAGAGAATAGGCTGGTTGATGATACTGAACTGTTGCAGAGAAGAATAGAGAGTGTTTATACTGATGAACACCATGCACAGAAACCGAGGTCTTCTGTGCCATTGTTGCTTATGATGTCAAACTGCAACAAATCAAAACTTGGAAAATGGCAAGGGATTAAAAGGGCTTTGGCATGGGGAACATATTTACCTGGTCACGAGAATTACAATGAGGGTTGGAAGCAGAAAAGAGAACAAATGTGCTATTTCAACCTCCCAGAACACAAAGTGAAGGTTTAATTACTGTAAATGTACATAAAAATGTGGTTTCCTTACAAACAGATAACCACATGGTTGCCATGGCAACTGAGAGTGAACAGAGAACTTCTGAGAGTTTGTTATCCATTCAGCATACTAGGAGAGGGTCACTTGACTTAGCACAAGCATCAGCTCAATAGAACAACATGGTAGATAAACAAGAGAGACTCAGAGCAAGGCTGAAGGTTTTTAGATCTATAGATAGATCTTTTCCAACCTTACCAGTGCCTGAGAAAAAGAAGATGAACTGGCAACAGGGAATTCAAGAAATGGAAAACATTGATGTGACTGGTGACTGTTCTAACATTGTTTATAATATATCTGACATTGCACTTTCTGTTCTGAGGAACAAATGTATATTTTAAACAAGGGTTTGACATTCATTCCAAGTGCAGGCTCTGTGTATAATGAAGTAATAATAGATCTGATGCTGTTTGGGAGAAATGTTTCTTTAAGGCAAATGCTTGTTAATAACATTAGTAGGCAGCAAGCTCCATTAAGGCAACCAAATATTTTTGTACCCACTATGAATCCCATTGTTTGCACATTTTTGAAAGTTTGAGAAGATGAACTTAAGATATTTTTAAACATTAAACTAAGAAATATGTATAATAATTTAACACCTTTACAGAGGATAGCTTTAAATTATTTAATACATGATGACAGAATAATAATCAGGCCCTCTGATAAAGGTGGGGCTGTGGTAGTGATGAACCAAGAGGTTTACAATGAAAAGATTTTGACACTTTTACAAGATACATCTACTTTCATGAAGATTTTTCCTTTAAATGTGAAAACTACAAATAGTATGGTAAGGAATACATTAATGTTGTTAAAACAGGAAGGTTTATTAAGTGAAGAGTTATTAAATTTTTTTCTGATTGAACATCCTGTCACCCCAATATTCAAAGCAGTCCCCAAGGTACATAAAGATCTATAAACAACCCCGATGAGATCGATAGTCTCAGGGAGAGGTTGGATCACTGAGCATCTATCCATATGGGTAGAATGCACTTTAAATCAAGTGTTAGAGGTTTTCCTAGAATATTAAAGGACACTGGACATTTTTTTAACAGGTCTGCATGAATTCTTAACTACACAAGATAAACAGGATTATGTACTAGTAACACTGGATGTTAAGAATTTGTTCACTGTGATAAGCAACGCTTATGGCATATCTTCCATTGAATACATTTTTATTAATAAGGTACACTTTGAGGCAAGCAAGAGAAGGCTTGTTTGTGATACATTGACACTTATTTTGGAAAATAATATATTTTAGGTTATGGAAATTATTATAGGCAGAAGCAGGGGATTGCAATGGGCACACCATATGCCAACTCGTACGCAAACCTCGTACTTGCCTATTGGGAAGAAATGGTGATTTTTGACAAAATGCATGCATAGAAAGAATAATTATGTCACTACGTTAGATTCATGGATGACATCTTTTTTTCAATGGAAGGGTACCCTAAATGATTTAGAAAAATTTGTTATGTACTTGGAATCTAGTATAAATTTTTTGAGATTTACTATGTGTTTTTCAACAGAGAGCATAGATTTTCTGGACATATGTCTAACTAGAGACAGCAAAGGCAATTACAACACCTCACTGTACAAATAAAGCTGCTGGAGAAGCAGTATTTTGACTTATGATAGTATGCATCCAAGGAATATTTTTGATAATATAATTAAGGGTCAGGTGAATAGGATTTCTCGCCTTTGTAACACTGATGCATGTTTTGAGAAATAAATTGCAGAATTAGGAATAAATCTGAATAAAAGAGGATATAGGAAAACCAAAATAGAAGGAAATATTTGTAGTAGTAAACATCATTGAAGGGATAAAGCCAGGCCATGATTTTCCACAGAAATTCCTTCCGAAGGTGATACCTCCACTACATTTGCTTCTAATAGAGATGACAATGTAAGGCTGATGTTGACATATAGTAACGATATAGAGGGTGTATGTGACATTATTAGACCTAACTGGAAAATTTTGCAGACTCATGACAGGATTGGTAATATAGTAGGAAGGATCCCCTCATTTGGTTTTAGAAAGAATAAAAATCTGAAGGACTTATTTACTTAGGAACACAAGACCAGGCATAGAAATACAATCCAATGAAAAGGAACTTTTCACTGCAGACAGTGTAAGGCCTGCCCCTTCATTATGGAAGATAATTTGTTTTCACATACAGTAACTAGTAAGAAATATTATTTGAATAGATTGACAGACTGCAAAACACGAAATGTATTTTTTTAGTTCTGTGCCAGTGCTGTACCTCATTTTACATGGGGAAAACAAACTGCATGTTAAAATGTTAAAACAAAGGATTCTGAAGCACCTTTCAGCTATTAGATTACAGAATGTGCATAATGCACTCTCAGCATATTAAGCAAAATTTTGGGCATAGCTTTAAGTTTATAGTATTGCAGGTTATAGATGTTAATGTTAGGGGGAGGGGACTTAGCGAATCACACAGAATACAGTGAGATGAAGTGGATCATAGAGTTAACAGCTCAAAAACCTCCTGGTTTAAATAATGTCATTCCTTTGAAACCTGCTCTAAAAAGAAGGAGGGTGTAATACTAGGTCATGATCGGTTGTCATTTGTTTAAATATGATTTGTTTGAAATGGGTTTTTATCTGAGAAAGGGTCCCAAAAGCTCTTATACTTCTGTGGTTATAAACTTGTGTTTTTATTAAAAGTTTCATTCAGCCTGGTGGTTGGACTGCTCTTTACATGTTTTACTAACCTTTAGTGGAAGACTCCTATATATATATATATATATATATATATATATATATATTTTTTTTTTTATCTCCACTGCTTAGCCACATTCCTTGCCAAAAATGTGCTTCAAAGTAGGCAGACAAGTGCTAGTAGAATTAATCTCTTAAGAAATTCCTGATCTCTATAGCAGGGACTTCTCAGACATGATGTGCACCTCCAACGATTTTACTAGCCAATCCACCCAGGGTGACTTTATTCAACTTCAATTGAACAATCAATCTAATTGATCCAATTAAATGAAATGGTTCAGAAAAAAATGCAAAACCCTGGCAATACTGTCAGATCAGCTGCAATGTTTTTTATCACCAAAACACAGTTACAGACATTTGAAGAAATTGTATCCAGTATACCTAATGCAAAATACTTGCATAGTAGTAGTAACATTGTTTTATTATATATGTTTAGTGCAGGAATACTACAACATCTCAGATAAGTGAGTTTGTCTGACTCCTAAAAATTTAAATGAAGAGCTATGTGTCAGAAATAGTAATTTGCATGTTTGTTAACTTTTATTTGTTCACCAGGTAGGTGTCTAGTCAAATGGATTCTCTGTGGCTATGATATGGGTGAAAGGCAGCTAATTTTAGCAAAGTGTATGAAATAACAGGTTTATAGCGCTATGCATAGGGAGATACATTTTGTATAACTTTCAAAAGAAATAAATTGAGTAATCAATAGCAGTAATACATTATAAATGAAAAGAGGAAACTGTTGAAAAAGGTAAAAAGTGTAAACAACAAAATGTGAAATAGTGTATTTATGAAAGAAAATAACTGTTTATCCCTTGCCAATGTAGCAATTAGAAATTGTAGAATTATTTCAGAATTAGATGCTTCTTTCTCCTTAAATTACCAATTCATGTAACAGACCAGACCAGAGTATAGAAACACAACGAACACAAAACATACATACCACACATCCACATACACACAACTGTGTGTCAGATTAGAGACAACAAAGATTAAAACAGTCCTGTATATTTTATCAACCGGCTAAACTGTTGTAGTTTTGCATTGAACATTGGCTTCACAGAGTGTAGAGGTTATCCGATTTGGTCATGTTGAAATGTTACTTCTGTTTAAGGGGAGAGTTTTGGGTTAAGGTAAGGGATTGTGTTTTAATGTTAAAAGTTTCAGGTATACCAAAAGTTTAAGCAGTAAGGCGTGGAAGCATGTGTGCAAGTGTTTGACGGTTAGAATCAGTATAAGGGCAAGGTGAGGGAGGTTAGTTTAGAGTTGTATATATGTGTCATGTATGGGTATGTGTCTTAAGTATATTGTGTAGTAGCACATTTATAGAAAGGATTTTTTATAAGGTAATTTGTAGGGTAGAGTTTAGTGACAGGGGCATGGTTTGGGTTAATACACATGAATAAGGTGGGCTGGAGGACCTCAGCAATAGCCACATGAGAAAATGATACCACATTTGTATACTTTAAGACAACAGTCATTTCTAATATCAGCAGGATTTAATATTGATAGATAAATAGATTGATTGATATAACTGACAAAGCATGAATAGTCACATGTTTATATTCTTAAATTCATTGATTCATAGATTCATAGATTGTTACTAGGCTAACGATCTGGGGGGAGAGGGCCTTTGTAAGCCTAGACAAGTTTTCCTGAAAAATAATAATGCCCTGTATTCAAATAGGAAATTGAGGGCCAGGCACTAATAATCTACCTCTGTCCATAAGGGCCACGGGTGCCAGGCCTAGTGTAAATTTCCTGTTCCCCATGTACTGCTCTAGGTTATGCTTAAACTGGGTAATAGATGAACTCAGCTTTACATGAATGGGGAGCTTGTTCCATATGTGGAGCATTCTCTGGGACACGTGTATCTTTCCAACATGTTCTGCTTTTGTCACAGACAAAATTCAAGTCCTTAGACCTTGTATTTCTGGTATTCTTTGACTTACAAATATGTAGCAGATTCCTAAGTGTGGGGTTTGCAGATCCCTTGTAAGCAATTCATAGATCACCCCTCAGCACTCTATAGGAAACTGAGTACAGCAAAAGAACTTTAAGGTATTCTGTGTAAGGTAGATTTGTTACACCTTGTATTCTTTTTGTAAAGGACCTCTAAGGTCACTCTAGTTGTTGCATATGCCTGGTCAGGTACATACCAAAGGGAGCACTGCATTCTGTGATTGGCCTGATAAAGAAGAATAATTACCTCTTTGGGCCTAGATACCATGCCCATACTTATACAGTGCATAAAATAAAAGGATTTCCTTACCACAGTGGCCATGTGGTGGTTGAAGGTAAGGTAACTGTCTACGTGGCTACCCAGATCTCTAATTAATGGGATGACTCTTAGGCATGTATTATCGACATGGTAATTAACTGGGATGACTGACTTCCCAAAGGTTACAATTATGCATTTCTTAACATTGAGTTTAAGACCATGGCTTTGGCGCCATTTGTTAGTCAAGAGATAAACCTTCTTGAAGAATGCTACTGTCTGCAAGGGAGTTGATGATAACCCCAAGCTTGCAATCATCTGCAAACTTAGCCATAAACCTTCAGCATTTGCTTGCATTGCAAGGAAATAGATACTAATAAGAAGATGGCTCAGTACTGAACCCTGGGGGATTCCACTAATGAATGGTCTTTTGGTGGAGGTGGCCTTGCCTATTTTGAGTTCCTGGATTCTATCAGTGAGTCAGTTCGCTATCCAGTGGGTAATAAAAGGGTTTATACCTAAATTAGTGAGCTTGTCTGTAATGCCAGAGTGGGTTTTGTATCAAAATCCTTTGCCAGGTCGAGGTAAGCTGTGTGCATGGTCTTACCTTCATCCAATGCTTTGGTGACTTTCTCACAAAAGTCTTCCAGATTTAATAGGAATGACCTTAACAAAGCCAAACTGTGATGGGTCCAGCATACCCATGTCCTCGTTTATCATGTCCATGATGATTCTTTCCATAGCCTTACTTATGAGGCTGGTGAGACGTATGGACCTGTAGTTACCCACATCAGGGTTGGAACTCCTTTGTGAAGGGGAATGACTGTAGCCATCTTCCATTCCTTGGGCATAAAACCTGACTGAAGGCTCCAGTTGAAAAGTGATTCAAGTGGACCAGACAGGCCATGATTCATGCTATTTATTAAACATCCCAGGATGCTGTTGGGGTCCATTGATGCAGTGTTTTTGGCTTTGGAAAGTGCAATGATGACCTTTTCCATAATAATGGTTAGAGAGATTGTGGTATGTGTCATTTCCTTTGGACTGTCGGGGGGAGTGTGTGTGGGGGGGGGGGTTTGATCTGAACCTGTCAGCCAAAGGGTTGAAATTTGTCTCTGGTTCAATGTGGATAACATTATTTACAATAAGTTCTGCACATTGTTGTATAGTTCCCCTGATGTAATAGATTTAGTTGTAGAAAGATTTGTGGTTCTTTGCATGAAACACTATTTTTTCTTCAAATTTAGTCTTTGAAATATTAATTAACCATCTTAGCTGCCTGTTTAGATTGGTCAGTGGGCTTTTAGTATGTATGAGCTTGTTCTTCCTACACTTGGCCAAGATTATTTTCTTTTGTTGTACAACTAATTGATATTGTGATTCCACCAGGGTGGCTTGTCTTTTGAATTTGCCTTATTTTTAATATGAGTGGGCATAGCCCACTCTATACACCTATCAACATGATTGTACAGAGATTTTGTAAATAACTCAGTTTATGCTATGGTGTTTACTGGATTTGGAGGTGCTTAGAATTTAACCAAGGTGTTGCTTAGTAAAGAGAAGTTAGCCTTGGAATAGTTCCTAACGTTTTTTGGTTTTGTTGTATCCCCAGATTTAATTTTTATTTCAAGTAATGTTGCCTAATGGTTAGATCTGATAAGTGAAGATATTACATTGGGTGAAGAAAATTGGTCCCCCCACGTTCTTGACTGTAAGATCAGAGATACTTGTATCCCTGGTAGGAGAATAGACCAACTGTTCTACTATGTTGGTTGTGACAATATAAGATGTTATCTCACAGTTTGAATGAAGCCAGAGATGCAATGGCAGTAAGAAGCATGGTTTGTTAGTCTTTGTAAGAGGAGTAGACATTTGTAATTGTTTTATGACTTCTAGAAGCTGCACCAAATCTGAGCAATGCTCTTGTGCATGTAGTGTTGGCATGTTGATGCTAAATCCTAGCAGTTTCTAGCAATGAGGGTAGCATGAGAACCAGAAGTAAGATGACCAGATGTATGTGATGTCATTCTGTACAGAAATAATGATTTAATATTACATGAGACAGAAGTCTCAGGGTCATCTCTTTCTTGGAGCCTGACATAGAAGGATCCCTTACTTATTTCATCTTGCCTTGCTCTATTAAGTGAGTAAGAACAGTAATTCTCTAGATCAGTCAGGAAAATATAGTGAGAATAGATAATTATTGCTTTTCTGTAACTATGTGAATCTTTCCTGCTGTTATTTTTTTAATATTTCCTGTGACTGGAACTCTGGCGTTTACTGTAAATAGATATTTCATATTTTTATGTTCTTTTATTATTTATTTATTATTTATTATTAAATATATTTAAACTTTTCATTCTGGCTGGTACTTTAAAGAATATTTTAACTTTTCAGAATACATATATCTATTGGAGACACTGTGGCCACTCCTGAAGACTGACTGTTTGTTCAACATTGCCATTTGTACTAATATTAATTTCACTCAGTATAATTGGATACCCTTGCAAGAGCCTTAGGTAGCTGGCTTTGTAGTATCATGTGGCAGTGATAACTACCTTATAGTATGAGCAGAATGGGGTATAGCAGGTAAATCTGTGCCAGCTTTTCCCAGGTGGGTATGTGTGTGTGTGTGTGTGTGTGTGTGTGTGTGTGTGTGTGTGTGTGTGTGTGTGTGTGTGTGTGTGTGTGTGTGTGTGTGTGTGTGTGTGTGTGTGAAAATAAAATCTCACAGTGTTTGTGAGTCAGCTACTTGAAGCAGAGACACAAAGCACTGGTTTCACAGAGAGGGTGCTGGAGGATTTGGCTTAGACATTCAGATGAAGACTTAATCCTATAGCTGTACTAGTGGGGAGCCTTACTGGGGCCCTGGAAGGAGACAGATATAAAGAAATCTTGACCCTGAGCTGACTGTGTTCCCTGTGTGCTCTTAAGTGAAATTGTGCTTGATGCAGAGGTTTGCATCTGGAAATACTGAGTGCATCCATTTGTATTCCAAGTGAGCATCCCTCTCCAGTGTCAGTGATGAGGATTCAGGCTCCTTGATTACTGGTCCAGAGTGGAGACATCATATTGGTCTTAAGAAAGTTTAGGAGTCTCTGGGATTGTGCATTAGATGTAGTATAGGATTCCCAGTCTATAGAAGGATAGTTGAGATTCCCCATGAATATTATACTGGGATGAATGGTGGTTGACTCTAGTACATTAAGATAGGTAGTATGGGTTTTCTGGGACAAGGAGGGGAACCTATAGGTTGCAAGAAAAAGGTACAAGACCATTTTTATGGTGAGTTGCACATGTATGAGTTCCAATGGGCCATACACTTTAACTAGTCTGAATGTGGGGTTGGTTTTAATATAGATTGAGTCTTCTCCACTGTTAGTTCCTTCCTGTGCAATAGTTGGTCTAACGGTGTGAAAGAAATATAACCGTACACTACTGGAATACTCTCAGCAACTTTAACCCATGCCTCCATTACTACATAGATATCTACACTCTCCAGGGAGTAGAAGGCTTGCAGAGAATGAAGTTTCTGAATAAGACTTCTAGCATAGAGCAGTGCCACCTTCAGACATTCCTTCATAGGTTCAGTTAAGTCGGTAGGTTTATCAGTTTTTTATTGCCTAGAAGAGGCACTATGGGGGTGGAAGAGGTCTTTGCCAATATTCAAAAGCCTAGAAGGGATAAGTGCAGACCATTCCTTGGAAAGCAGCTGGTTGTGTCATCCATGTCCTTCCAGAACATTAAATATTTTACACCATTGTACTGACACCATAAGATAAGCCAATCTCATTAATAGTTCTTCTTAGTTTTAGTATTGTATGCACTAAGGTGTTGGCACTGGACTGAATTATATATGTGTTTGAGCTAGGTTTTATGGTTGTAAGTGTGTATGCATTTGTGTGTGATGCTGAGATTACTGTGTTTATAGCTGTGAGAGAATGTGATAAAATGTATGTGTGCATGTGTGTGTGTTTGTGTGTGTGTGTGTGTGTGTGTGTCTGTGTCTGTGTATGTATATGTGTGTCATGCTGAGATTAGTGTGTCTATAGATGTGAGAAAATGTGATAAAATATATGCGTTTATTTGTCTGTGTGTGTGGGTATGAGTTATTACAAGATTAGTGGATAGTGGAGTTGAAGTTTTTCCTATTCCCCACTATTATGCAACCTCAGTATTATTATATTTTAAGTTACGGGGAGTATAGTAGTCTTGCCACCCTAAAAAAAAAAAAAAAAAAAAAACACTTGTTTGGATTATGTATGTAATGTATGCATGTAGTGTATATATGTATGTATATACGTATGTATTTATTTATTTACTAATGGAAGGCACACGATTTTTTTTGTAATGATTGTAGTTTGGAGGACTGTATTGCTACGTTTTGTGCATCATCAAAAGTTTATCTGTATCCTATGTGCCTCCTGAAGTCTTTGCCTGCATTGAAGATGTGTTCTCAATCCTTCTGCAAGTCCTGAAACCCATCGTATTTCTGTTACTGGCTAAGAACTAAAGTAACATTTCAAACTGCTCATGCAAACAAATATACACATGTGCAACAAAAGCACAATTTTCTACCTATAACAACTCCCAAACCCTAATCTTTATTTAGTTCAAAAATATTAATAAAATAAAATTGAAAAATAAAGTACAGATGTTATCTCCTATTTACGTCAAAGTAAAAAGTAACCATATGCACTGTAAGCACAAAACTGTTGCCATACAATGCCCACAGAACCTATAGAGTTACTGCAGATTATTGAAATCAATGTAAACAGTGACTTAAGTAAAAAGAGAGAGAGCAAAAAAGGATAAATGGATACATGAGGATTTTTTTTTTTTTTTGCCATAAACAGTGGCAGCTCCAGGTTCCTTTCCTTGCTGGGGCACAATAGGGACATGATAGCTAGCTGATGGGGTATGCAGAGCATGTAAAGAAGAAAAAAAACACCTTACCAATAAGGTATAGAATGCACAATATATAGTAACAACACACCCACAATTTACTGTTAAAAATGAAAGACCATTTCCACTCAAAAAATGTGAGTGCCATAATGATACAAATCCTGGCAGTGTTCACAACACAGGAAAAACTAATAATTTATCATACTTATTGATTATGGTTTACGTGAAGTGTTGGTATGCTGCAGTGTACCAAGTGAAGGGTGTAGTTACCAGTGCAATACAGGTGGGAAAATGTCATGTGCAAAGACATGTACGCCTTAGAAGAAAGAGGAAAAATATCATTAACCCAAATCAAGAACAAAAAGTCAGACTTATTTTATTCTTGCTGTATAGTAAGGAAAATATAAAAAAAAAAATAACAGCAACACTTTCCAACATTCAGCATAAAACCCACCTTCCCATTGAGACACTGGTGAGAAGCAAAGCAGTTTATATGTCTGTCAAAAGTTTTTTGATGTTGAAGAAAGAGTGGTCAGTTAACAGCTAGTGGATTACAATGATACTTTTGACACCTCGGAAAAATGCGGGAGAGGGTCTGTCAGCACTTGAACTAAATCAGAAGCCTTAAAGCATGCTGGTTTATCTTGCTGAGCATTTATAACTACTGTTAAAGAGATAAAAAGCTGCTCTAAGAACACAAATCAGATTAATTTGAGCAAAAAAACTGAAAATGAAAAATAGGTCCCAGAAGCTGTGCAATATGCCTGTCAGGCAAACTACTGCTATTCTGTTTGCATGGAATTAAAAAAAAAACCCCTATGTCAAACATGACTTGTATAAAGGGGGCTTGAAGTGAATTATTGGGAAAAAATTCCAAGATCACTTTACAGCAGCAGGTCCACTGACCGCTTTTCAGGGGAGACCCAAGGTGCTGTTCTTACTAACTAGGGGAAATATGGCTCGGACTGGGGGAATTCTCCTACTCTTTTGATAAGTGCCATAGGATCTTTTACATCCACCTGTGCTATGTGTTTCCACCAACTTAGGCAGATGAGAGCCTCTGTTTCAACTTTCATCTGAAGGATGCCACACCCAGGACTGCAGCATCCCCCCTTATGTTCAACCACAGTATGAGTGTTGGAAAATAAATCCATGTACCATGTTGAATAGAACCCGCATTCTTTCGAAGCACAACTATGCTTACTACCTCTTGAGTTACTGAGACTGCAGATCACTCATGCTATTGTTTCAGGCCCCTCCAAGGAAATCAGCACCGATAAAGACAAAAAAGTGTATCAAGCAAATGCAGCAGCATGAACTGATACTCTGTTTCTGGTTTGTTGAAATAATTTAGATCTGAATGTTTTGGGATAGCACCCTACCTCTCAACTTTAGTCAAAATTCTGCACAAAACAAAAATAATGGGGGGATAAAATCAGGAACATTTTTAAATATTACTTTAATTCACTTAAAAAGTTAATAGAATGACAAGTTTCACATCAATATGCACTTTTGAATAATAAGAATAAAACAGCAATTACATGTATTACTGACCAGCTGTAATAATGGCTGATTTATCAGAAAATCCAAATTGTTATGAGGGACGAAACAAACAAATGAAGCAAAATCAGGGACATTTTGCAAAAATATGCTCACTTCAGGTGTATGGGTAGTACTAAAAAGGGTATGTCACAATAACCCGTTTCAGGATTTGAATACTTTTTTGAGTGTGCAGGATGCAGTTATAATATTCTGAGTGTTTTTTATAATTGTCTATGAGCAAATCTCAGTAGAAGAATTTAAGAACTTAAATTATTAAAACTACATATCCTTAAATTTTTAAGTTGAGGCTTCTTCATTTTACCACTGCATCCATAGTACCAACAAGCAAAATAATTAAAGAAACTGCAGCCGTAGTTTACTTTCCATCTTCACAATATGGAGCACTATACTACCTCACTACCTCTCATAAGGTAGAACATCTGGGCAGAACGTACAACTGGTTAAAATGTTACTTTATACTTGTTTTACCACATATCCAGTTATTCATCCATTACAGATTCTTTGGGGAAACAGTTCAAATGTTGCAACTGTCCAAGGTCTGAGATGGGCAAGCCAAGCAACTGCCCCCACCCCCCCCAAAAAAAATGCAAGGAAACAACTCCAGTCAACATCAAGCAATCAATTAATATGAGTAAGAACAGACTTGCAACATCATGAATGCCATGTTATCTATAATATCAACAAGCACAAAAATTAAAAGAAACAGCTATAGTCAACATTCTATCTTGAAAATGCAGAATACTGCATTATTTTGCACAATCTGGAACACAAGGGTAGAATGCAACATATTTGCTGACAACTAGGAAGGAAGGTCACGCCATGGTTAAACTGTCAATTTTACATTCTCTGATACCCTTGCCTGTCTTTGCTAGCTAGAACGGTCACTTAGTTAAAACATGAAATGTTCCTTTTACACTGCTGATAAGACAAAATAATTATACAGCAGTTGTAATATATAGTTTTGCCACACTCCCAGTTCTAAAAACGCTAGAGACTTGACAGTAAGTGAAAAAAGTCCAGGACACCCCCCCACCACCACCACCACTACCACCAAACACACAATCACAATAGTAAGCAAATTATTTTCATATTCTCTCTTAGCACCTCTAGCTACAAATTCTCAGTGATAAACTAATTCAGCCTTTCTCCTCATCTCAATTTTTATTACTTAATTCCACCCACTACATTGCTAATACTTTGATGTTTGACCCATATATACTCGTGCACATACACACAGGCACACACATTAACCCATCAGTTACAGCCACTTGTTTGACTCTACATTTCAGATATTTTTTTTTAGCTCAATGAATGACTACATTCATTAATAATGGCCCAGAAATATACCTCAGCTCTCTGATGTCAGAACCATACATTGAAACGCCACTCTGCCTCTCAAATTTAATTCAAGAATAAAAAAAAAAAAACGAAGTCAGGAACAGCTTTTAAATATTTCTCTTGTATACTGATATATAAAACTTATAAGCTGATAGAGCAACAAGTTTTGTATTATCAGGCATTTTATGAAGGATAAAACACAGCAACAAGCACTGTATAGCAAGGATTAACGTGGAAACATTCAAACGAACAAATAAGTAGAAAGCAGTCAGTAGCATGGACAATCCATGAACAGACAGGCAGTAACTTGGCTTTTCATATAATTAGAATGACATTTCAAGGTTAAAAGGTTTCTTTTATTACTATAAACAGGTAAGCGCTTTCACTTAGAGCTTAGTCAGACCATATAAGCACTTACCTGTTTATACTAATAAAAGAAACCTTTTAAGCTCGAAGTGTCGTTCTAATTATATGAAAAGCCAAGTTATTACCTGCCTGTTCGTGGATTGTTCATGCTACTGACTGCATTTTATGAAGGACACAAAATCTGAACTTTACATGCTTGACATTTAGTGACTGTAATCCGCAATAATTTGACAGATGCCACAAAGAACAAGTTCTTTGCTTAACAAGGAATCAAGTTCTTTCCTTAAGAATTATGGACAAAGCCAAAAATATTGGGGGGCAAAAATTGCACAGATTTTGAATATTATTATTTTAACTATTTATCAACCAGGTAAATTAAATGGGCAAAGTGTTACTTATCAGGGGTAACCCAGGAGCACTGTCTGGTTAAGTAAGTTGTTTAAAGTCACTTAGTAAGCAAGTGGAAATTAAAAGATTCATCCCTAGTACCTTTGACTACAGGAAACAGTTGTTAGTGACAGACATCTCCAAATCACTTAAAACGTTAACAGAAGAATATGAATTGTGTGGGCATGCATTCTCTGAATAATAAAAACTATGAAACTGCAATGATTAGCATCATTGACTGATATTAATCCTAGTGATTTACCAGATTAAAAAAATATTTTATTTATATTTTGCTGACTGGGTTAGACTAAGTAGAGGCCTTTTCTTTTTCTGGGAGACCTGACTGACTAGGTTAGTCTCACTATGTAGTGACCTGAGGTGGTATCAATACTACCAGGGGAAATTTGAACAGGGCATCAGATAATTTCTATGACTTTTTTGATAGGTGCTGTTGGATCTTCTGCATCAACCTGAGCTACCATCAACTCAAGCAAAAGGGACATCTGTTGAACATCTCATCTATAGGACAACACCCCCTATGCTGTAGTGTCAGCAATCCATCTACCTGATGTGAGAATAGAACCCGCAGCCTTCTGTACCAAGGGTAAGGGTGCTACATCTTGTGACATTGACACAAGCTTTTCTAAGGACGAACAGGACATAAGCATGAAGTAAATCAGTAACATTCTACAAAATCAGAGAGGGATAATAGGCAAACTTCTGTAATTCATTTTAAAAGTTAAGGGAACAGGTTTTCCAGCAGCATGTATTTAATAAACATTTTACCAACAAAAACTATGATACTCTAATAACTGGAATTGCTGAATGACTATAAGAGATAATGATTTTTATCCCTCAGTGATTTACCAGAAAATGAAGAAACAAGGGGAGGTCTGGCAGTTACTGAAGAGGATTAAGGGTTTAAAATCTGGGTGAGCTGCTTCCTGTAGGCAAAGATACAGGGTCTGAGTCTGTCTACCTCACTTTTTTCCTAAAGTGTGACATTAAGTTGCTTAACCAGACAGTGCTCCTGGGTTGCCATTTTACCTGATTTACAATATATAGAATAACAAAGTGATAGGAAATACGTGTGAGGCTAAGTATTCCTGTGCAGTTTCTGAAGAATAAGAGAAGAGCTACATGATGGTCAAATGGGACCCTAGGTAAAGTAATGTACTAGACCCTACCCATTGCAGCCATACAGTCAAGTAATGGGATATTGGTATCTCCCCAGTTACCATAAAGCGCTGTTGAAACCTGCCAATAAGCATAATATTTTCTTCTTTACTTTTACAATGATCCCAGAGATTTGGGTTTAATTTACAACTTTTATTAAAGTTTTTACCACAAAAACACCAACAGCCATTTAATGAAAAAAAACAAAACACCATCACATTAAAATCAGATGGCATGAACAACAGTAGACTTCCCTTCCTTTAAAACTCACAGTTATTGAAAATCCATATGGAAATGGCAATACAGGTGAAGTCAGAGGTCACACCAGGACTGCAGAAGAGTTACTGTGTTATAAGGCAGGGTGATTTGGGGGGATATGACTATATTGCTTATGGAGAGGTGAAACTTCCAATGGGGTACAGGCACCCAGATGTTGTGGGTGCTTGCACAGTTCTGGTGTCAAGGGATACAGCTGCAGCAGTTGTTGAAGCACTACTCCAGTGTGACTGTGATAATGGTTGTAGGAACACTGGTGGAAGTGAGCCAGACAGAGAATGGAGTCAGCTGAGGGTGTTCCCTTTGTGAAATGCCATTGCCAGCAACTCCCACTAGCAAGCAGGACGTGAATCTGTGTGACTATGACTGCAAAGACTTGAGCTGTGGAAGACTGCCATGATGGATTTGCCTATGAAGATGGCCCTGCTCTGCCACACCAGAGTATGTAGAGTGAATGAAGTGAAACTACATGACCTCGAGATGCATCCCCTGTGGGTCATATTCACAGTAGATACAGGGAAGTGGAGAGTATGATCATGGTTACAGCCCCAGTCCATAGAGGCAAGAGACACATATGCTATGTGGCTGTCCACTGGCCTTATCAAGTAATCCAGGCATTGCAGGCTTTCACATATGCCATCACACATGCCATATAATCAAGAGAGCCCACAGGATTTTTTGCAGGGGGGGGGTGCAAACCCAGAGCCCCGCCCACACAGCCCCACCCCTTCTGCCCACACAGCCCCACCCCCACACATCCATTACAGGGTCCCATTACTTGGCTATTTCTCCCCAGTTGCCATAAACTCTGTTTAAAATTCTCAGTGTGGATACTGTTTTATACTTCACTTCTACAATGATTGCATATATCTAGATTTAATTAGGAATCCGTGATACTTTTTTTACATACCCCATGTTACCATGTACATTGCAGCTAACTCAAGGGAACTTTCAGCTGGCAGCCCTTTTGAATTCTGATTAAAAAGGCTTGGCTGTTCAGTTCTCTATACTGGAATAATTTCTCATTCATTGCTAATAATCATTTTATTTACTTGGGTACAAACAGACTTTTCCTTTTTAATTTTTACCTACCATAAAGACAAGGTATTTGTTTTATCTCAAAATACTTCCCCTTATTTATTTATTTGTAAGTGACTTTGAACCAACTACTGGGGACTAGTGTTCATTAGCTCAGTATTTCTCATGTAGGACACTAAACTGAGTCCCATGAGCTTGTTCAGATTAAACAGATGTAAACAGATTAGTTTATAACACAGGTGTTCTTTGGCTTCCAAGATTAGCTCTCAGTAACACAAGTTGCTGTTTAAATAAAAGCTGGCATTCTGGGCTCTGAATGCAAGACGCATTATAGCTGTATTTAACACAATGTGTGCAGTCACTAAATTATGTATATCTTTTAATTAATGCTTAATCAAGCATTTCTTCATAACCCCAACATTGACACAGTTGCAAATCATCACTTCATCTTTTTAAAGATAATTCCAATAGTCCTAATATATGCACATTATTAATTATTTTTTCAAGATTAGTTTTATTGAGTGGGCAAGGGAAATGGTTGACCCTTAGTTATATGAAACTGGGTCTGCATTATCAGTGATGTGAACAACTTCACTATATGCTTAACTAAAAGCTTCAGACCTTTTTTCTTGACACAGCCATTACAGTATCCTTCCTGTTACTGTGATAAACAAAAGTAGCCATGCATAAGAAGTGTACATATTTATACATATGATTTTAATATATGCAGATTGCATTAATTATAATAATTTAATTATATTCCTTCTATAATACAGCACCACTTGTTAGACTGTTTTAAATTTAAAGTTTTGAATGTTTTTCCAGCAAGCAATGAAACAAAGCATATGAACCAATAATGACAAACTGCCCAGTTCAGAACATTTCAACCATAAAAGGCCACTCAAACTTCTGTCATTACAATCCACCAATATCAGTCAATGTGCACAATCTCTGCAGAAGTAAAAGTCATCTGAATAATTCCGCATTAAAGAGATCTGAAACTAATGCAGTTGTTATTGCTAGAAAATAACTTTATATTTCACTGTTTCATCTACAAATTCAATGCCTGCTGCCCTTGAAGAATAAATTGCCTACGTTACATTAAAAAAATGGTAAGCTGGTATATTGCAATAGGGAATGGGTTATAAGCTGAAAAGGAAGTTCATAGTTATTAGGCATCTCATCCAAAGGAGGACAAAGTCAGGACTGCAGCACTCCACCCCCCTTAAAATACAAATCTACATGTTGTGGGAGTAGAACCTATAGCTCTCTGCATCAAAATGCAAGTATGCTACCTGCTGTTCTACTAATACTGCTTTAAAATTCTATATCATAATAGTGATACCATTTGCTAAACGAAACAGTTGCAAATTTTAAACAGACAACATGAGCAGTAGTTAACTTCTCTTCCCTTGAAGCTCACAATTCCTTGAAAATGCTTGAAAATAAATTCCACCTGCTAACTCTTAACTAGGGCACTTCACTCTCTCTGACACACACCTCAACCTCTTAGTGCAAGAAATCTGGACAAAGCCCAACATAAATAGGGAAGATTATAAATATTGCTCTCATGAACTTAGAACATTGTTAGAATAACAGGATTTATGTTAGTATATATTTTTCTAAAGGATATGACATCTAAAACTCAAATGTCTGTCATTATTTAGCAATTTCAATCCTTTTTAGGAGGAATATGGGGCAAAAATCTGGACATTCTGCAAAAACCTGGACAGCTGAGGGGTATGCTAACTCCTTCTTATACAGACATACAGACACACATACACACTTGGCTATTTTGCTACTGATTAAGTTTACAAGTACAATTTCAGAAAGTCCACCAGAGGTTTTCTGCAAAAAGAGTCACAGTGACATGACCTATCAACATTTCTTACTAGTATCATATTCATTGGAGTCATGTACCAGCGTAGTCCTGCTGCCTCTATCCCCTCTAGTATAATTATTCTATTCCCTGGTGAACTTTCTCGATAATTTACTTCTTTATGATCATATATGACAATGTTCTACACATGCTTCCTATAATTCCCTCCTTTCATAAATTTACCTGTATATTCCCTTATAGCTCCTTTTCTTTCTTTGCAAACTCAGTGGGACATTGATATATAATTTTAGCAATAATAAGCATCTGAAGTTCATCATGTATATATGGGTGTATATTATATACACACACACACACACACACACACACACACACACATATATATATATATATATATATATATATATATATATATATATATATATATATATATATTCATTATGAAGCGTTGAAATTTCAGAACATCAAACCTCTGATAGTAGAAGACCAGCGGATCGAAGTACTGAAATATCAAACTCACAAAAAAATAACCTAAAACATGGAAAGTTCTTATTTCAGGCTTTTGCAGGGGGGCAAAAAAGAATCTGAGTGAGAGTCAGACAGATGTGAACAGTCATTAATGGATTATTCATTTATACTTTAATCTTGTCTCTCCCCCATACACAGACACATGCCAAATATGCAATGATGCCAGTGCGGATCTCAAAGCTTTCATAGATGCACCATGTGCTAATTAAATGGATTGTGAACAGAGATGCACAGAGCTCAGAGATGTACAAAACTCCTGCAGTTTTTACATCTAAACACTACAGTTTTCTATACATCTTTTATGTCACATCTGTCTTTCAAGGACTCAGAGAACCAGATGTCAGCAATGAATGTTCATCACAACAGCTTCTCAAGGACATATGTATTCTCTAGTATTACAATGAAACAAGGCCTGTGTCCCTGTAGAAAACAGCAGGGAACTCTGATCATCATCACTCCTGCTGTAGTGATTAGTTACTAGGTCATGTTAAAGTGCAGTACATATGCAAATTACTTACTCCTGTTTTCTCTGTTTTTATAAAAAATGGCCATATATTCGCCAGGTTACAGACTAGTATCTTGTTTCACTGTCCTGTCCTATTTTATTCATGAAAAATAATTATTTTGCATAAAGAAAAAAGAAAGAATCTCAGTAAACTAGGAATTGCACCACTAGAACTGGGGAAATTATGCATCACGTTCTGAAAGTTAAGAAAATTCAGTTACAGATTTGCTGTTCTGAACTGTTTGGAAGTTTCTAGAAGGCCAGTGCTTGCTTGGGCTAAAGGGAAGTCTCTGTGTTCACCAGTGGGAGTGGTTAACACTGAACAGCATGCCTTTCCCTGGAGGAGTGGTTACTACCTAGAAGCTGTAGTTTTATTGGCCATTTTGAGTCAATTCTAAACTCCTTGATCTGTCTCTCTTAAAACCAGGCTGCCTCGTGGTTTTGGCATCTTTTCAGGCTTGCTAGTTGTTGCTGAAGCACCTACCAAGGGAAGAAAATGCTGAGAGAAAAAAAAGGAGCCGCTTTTGTGATTTTAAGTATTTTCTTATGATTTTTTGTTACATTTTACTGCTTTGCCGCTTTGTAACAGTAACAGTACTTGGAACACATCTAGAGCCTGTTTACTGCATGTCCTGTTCCTGTGTTTATTGTGTTTTTTTAAATCTAAAACTTTTTTTTACCTGATTACATTTTACCTGATTTTGGTGGGGTCATTTATTATTGGGTTTTATTATTTATTTGCTTTTATGTTTTCTATGCTTGCTAATCTAAACAACAAAAAAAAAAAAAAAAAAAAATCTTGCTTTTTCCACTTTCTGAAAGTTAAAAGGAAGTTCAGTTAGATTTTTGCTGTTCTGAACTGTTTGGAAGTTTCTAGAAGGCCGGTGCTTGCTTGGGCAAAAGGGAAGTCTCTGTTCAGTGGTGGTTAACACTGAACAGCTGCCTGTCCCCTGGGGGATTGGTACACCTAGAAGCTGTAGTTTTATTGGCCATTTTGTCTCAATTCTAAACTCCTTGATCTCTCTCTCTCTTAAAACCCTACAACTCTCTTTTTGCGTGGTTTTGCGCACTGAGCAGCGTCGGGCAGCGCCACCTAAACAAGTTTAAACTAGGTTCCACAAAGTCTGCTCTTCACTTTTTCCCTTAGAACTGTTCAAACTCTCAAAGTAATCACTCTATTCTCTTTCTAAAGCTCTGCACTTGCTCAGCTCTTATGAGGAAACACTAACTAACTAAAGCACTACACCCTCCTTGACTTCTCATAAGTATTAGTCTCCCGATTGGTCCTTCCTGATCAAGTGAAAAATCAGTTCCCTTCCCTAATCTGATCAGTAAAAAACAGTTCCCTATACTAATCTAGTATGTCCAAGGGTCAGTTTCAAGGTTACTCTCCAGTCCAGCTGGTGAATCTGGGAATTTTGAGGCAATGTTACAATTGCCTAATGTACACAGACAACCCTCTCCTCCTTCCAACAAGCTCTAATACATGTGAGAGATGCAGTTACACAGCCAAACTGGAGGCAGAGGTCTCTCAACCCAAGACTGGCACAGTCAGTCAGGAGGAAAAGGTAACCACCCACACCACAAATCCAGTCTCACACAGACCTATTGCGTCTGCATACCCAACACATAAACACACAAAAACATACTCGGAGGCTCTAAATAAAAATCTTCCTAAACAGCCAAGACCTCCTAAGCAGATATCCAAGCAACAGCCCGACCGATCAACAATACCCACCAATCACATATCTCACAAAATCAGTGTGCCTCACAGTCACAGCCCTTAAGGTCAAACAACACACCAAATACACTTGTTATAGGGGACTCTATTGTCCGGCACACTGACGTCCTGCTCAACAAACTGAACAAGGAGAAGGTCACTGTAAGCTGCCTGTCAGGTGCCAAGATCTGCCACATAACGCAAGCACTCAGGTCACTCCAAAGCAAGTACAAGTATGACTCCGTCATTGTCCATGCTGGTGGGAATGACCTGAGACATACCTCCCTGGACTACATGAATATAGACATAGAGGAGCTCTCTGACCATGTAGCCCAGGCTGGTATGACCCTGACCTTGAGTAGCATCTTGCCCTCACCAAGAATGATGTCACAGTATAAAGACAAAATGATCAGTTTCAACAATTGGCTAAAGTATTGGTGTCATTCAAAGGGGATCCAGTGTCTGTCAGCCTGGGATGACATGCTCGACAAGCCACGTTGCTTCGCTAGGGATGGCTTGCACCTGTCACCCTTAGGCTTTCGTATACTGGCCAAGGCTCTTCCCAGCCCCATAGTGCCTTTTTCAGGCAAGGCTCAAAGGACAAACCCACCTCCATAGACAACCCAAGGATAAAAAAACTAAAGGTAATGCTACTCAATGCCAGAAGTCTAAACCTCAAGATGCACACACTTGAGGCTCTCCTCAGTATGGAGAAAATCGATGTCTGTGCAGTAACAGAAACCTGGTTCAAGGCTCCTGAGAGCACCCCAGCACTACCAGGTTATAACTCATACCATGCGTTTCGGCCCCAAAACTCGGACCGAAGCACAAAAGGAGGAGTATCTATATTCATCAAAGATACCTACACCTCCAGGTTAGTGGCACTGCATGAAGCATCAGAAACCATCCATGTGCAACTAACAGCGGGCAAAACTGCCTTTCAGTTTGTAGCCTGCTACAGAACACCCTCCCTATTACAGGAACCCCACTTGGCATTCCTGAGAACACTGAAGAATATGAAGGTCTCTCCAAACACTATGTTATTGGGTGACTTCAACTACCCAAACATTGACTGGGGAAACTACTCAAGCCCAAACACCCTCGCCCAATGGTTTCTTGAATTTATAAACTCTAATGCAATGCAACAACTGGTCACCACTCCCACAAGAGGAAACAACATATTGGACCTGGTCATCACCAACATGGGGACTCTATTCTATGTTCCACACCAGAGGTAAACCCCTCATTGGTAAGATCAGACCATAAACAAATTTCCCTGGACATCCATATCCCATCTCCACCCCCAGCCAAGGAAATCACTGTAAAGAATTTCTCAAAAGCCAACTTTGCACTTCTCAAGACTGAGGTGGGATCCTTCAAAACCCCTTGGCCAGAGGATAATACAGCCCAATCCACAGAATCCTTTACAAATGCATTCTATGAGCACCTGCAGGAATGCATGGATCATGCTATCCCAAATAAAACCAAGACTCACTCCTCCAAAAACAGGAAACCGGTCTGGTGGACCCTGGCCATAAATAAGCTATACAACAGAAGGAGGAAGCTACTACATGACAGAGCAAAATCCCAAAAAGGGAAGGCATCTTTGATCAGTATTAGCAAGAAACTGCGATCACTCATAAAATCATCAAAGGCCAGTTTCAAAAGAAAAATTGCCCTAGACACTAAAGATAATCACAAGGCCTTCTTTAGCTATGTCAGGAACATGGGCAGAAACTCCCAGATATGCTCTGAATTGTTGCATAATGGTACAAAATATACCGAACCTACAGACATAGCCAACATCCTGGCAGACAGATCCCCCCCCTTCCCCCCAAAGGAGCAAATGCCTATCCCAACTGAATGTAACCTCCCTGACATCACAGATGCACAGGTGAAAGCTGCCCTCTCCAAAGCAAAAAACACAGCATCTATGGGACCGGATGGTGTCCCAGGCTGTGTCTTACATGAGCTCCAAGAAGAACTGAATCCTCACATTAAGTCACTGTTCAAACTTAGCCTTACTACAGGATATGAAACCAAAGAATGGTGTACAGCTACAGTGGTCCCACTCCACAAAGGTGGTGCCACAACAGACCCCGGAAACTATCGCCCCATAAACCTGACTAGTCTGGTCTGTAAAGCTATGGAGCGTATTATCATGGAACTCATAAACAAAGACATTGGGAGCCGCCAGACACTGGATCCTACCCAATTTGGTTTTGTTAAGGGCAGATCTTGCCTCTTAAACCTAGTTGATTTCTTTGAAACAGTTACCAAAGCCATAGATGAGGGCAAGGTAGTCCACACAGCCTACCTGGACCTTGCAAAAGCCTTCAATACAATACCCCACTCGGGCATCATAAATAAGCTTACCAGCTTAAATATCACCCCCTATATCACAAGATGGGTTGCAAACTGGCTCAGAGATAGAAGCCACATGGTCAGAATTGCAGGTGCCATGTCCGAATCCAAACCAGTTACAAGCGGCGTCCCACAGGGCTCAGTTCTGGGACCTCTCTTGTTCGGTATATACTTCTCTGAGGTTCAGACTAACACGGGGGATTATGGCTGACAAAGTTTGCAGATGACTGCAAACTGGGGGCCATAATCGAATCTCCAGCTGACACAAGCATCCTCCAAAAGGGTCTCACAGAGATGGATGCTTGGTGCCAGAGCCACTGCCTCAAGCTAAATGCTAAAAAGTGCATAGTCATCCCCTTTGGGAAAAACAAGGTGCCCACAAATTACCACATAGGTGGTAATCCATTAAGTATTGAAGAAATAATTGGGGACCAACATAGATAGTAATCTCTCCTTTGATAATCACATTGCCAAAGTGGTTAGAAAGACCTTCTATATAGCCCACCTTATCATGAAAGGGTTCGCATCTAGATCAAGAGAGGTCATTGTGCCCCTCTACTCGTCACTCATCAGGCCCATAATTGAATACAATGCCCCTTTTGGGATGTACCTTACCCGACACCTGCAGCAACTGGAGACACCCCAGAAGTACCTCGCCAAGGGGATCATGGGCTACAAACAGATGTCCTATGCAGCTCGACTAAAGAAACTCCAGCTCTACTCAGTTGCTTACTGCCTACTCAGAGACGATCTATGCCTGACGTACAAAGCCATGTCAAACCCAGAATTAATGGGCGTGCTCCACCTCAAAAAATCCAAGTCCCTTAGAGATGCACGCTCCAGGGACTTGAACCTCAGCACAAAAATAAATAGGACATGCTGGAGGGACAGATTAATTTCCCAGAGGCTCCCCTCACTCTGGAATAGAATCCCAATTCATGTTAGACATAGCCCCTCGCTGACCCTCTTCAAGCGAAATTTGGACGTGTGGATGGGAAATCGCAAATTCACCCCTGGGATCTCTCCTGTGTCCCTGCTAGACAGAGGCACAGTAAACTAATCTTAAAAGGGTACCTTCTGTGACATACTTTACAGAGGCACAGTAGGCTAATCTAATAGGGAGGTGGAAGCCAAATACACTCTGGCTAGGCTTATAAATGCCCTAGGGCAGATAGCCTAGTATTTACCTATGAACCTATGAACCTATGAATCAAATATTCAAATATATAAATTTCCAGAACAGAAAACTTATGCCCTATATGCTCTGTAAACAACCCAGTCTTTTGTGCCTCGTCTTTAAACTTTTATTTCCTTCTGCACACTGCAGTCATAAAAGTAAGCTCTAGAGAACATGAATAGACTTTACATTTCCAACTTACACATGCCAAAGTGGGCATTATAAAATGATTGATCTAATGAGGACTTTCTAAAGGGGGGCAATAACATCTCCATATCTAGTCACAATTTGTTTATGAGCTGTGCATTATAGAAAGACTTGCTTATGACTCTGGGCTCATGTTGGTCAAAGGTTAGGTCACAGTACACATGACTACTACTTAGCCATGCAGCTTAAACAGTGAATGGAGCAACTTAGCCATGCAGCTTAAACAGTGAACGGAGCAACTTAGCCCAGCAGCTTAAACAGCGAACAGAGCAACTTAACCCAGCAGCTTAAACAGTGAACGGAGCAACTTAGCCCAGCAGCTTAAACAGTGAACGGAGCAACTTAGCCCAGCAGCTTGAACAGTGAATGGAGCAACTTAGCCCAGCAGCTTAAACAGTGAGTGGAGCAACTTAGCCCAGCAGCTTAAACAGTGAACGGAGCAAGCCCAGCAGCAGTTTCATAACAAAAATACATGGCAGTGCTTACAGTGTGACTCTGGCAGCAAGTTTCATAAATAAATGGCAGTCCTTGATGGTATACTTTTGATAACACCTGCATTAACAGTTCTCTGCAAATGTAAAGACCGTATTTTCTTTAATACATTCCCATATATGTATACATACTTGCTTCTTTATACTTTAGTTTTCAAACTGGCTTGCTGCACAGTGGTAAGTCTAGGCACTAAACCAATGGGTAACAAGGTCACACAGACAAATTATTCACTAAACACAGCAAGAGACAGAGCCAAGCTAGAGTTTTCATTACCTGATAACATTCTTGTAATGCAGGCCCTTAAAATACAAGCAAATGACCCCATAAGGAACTGGCATGTTTCAGCAACACAGCTTCCCAATGCCCATGACATTTTCCTTTTTCAAAGGCTTAAAAGCTACTTCAAGCCAATAAAGCTAAACTCCGCTAGCTGTGGATTTGTATGGTTTACACTTCTAATTGACCTCATTGACACAGCATAAGTAGAAAGCTTGGCTATAGTTAAAAAATACATTTTAAACCAAGCTGGACCTCATAAACATCAAGAAGCCTACAAAATATCTCAATTAAGTAACATCCAAACCAACATGTAGAAAGATCATACAAGCAACAAGGCAGTAGAAAACTGCAAGAAAAACTCAACCAAACTGGAATTTCACATTCCTAAGCCTCACATCAGCTTCTCCTATCGCTAATCCTGGCATGTATTAGTTGCTACTGTCTTTGAAATGCTTCAGAAACAATTCAGTCTAGAATATAAACTAGCATTTTTATTTTTACTTATTTGTTAATTTTTGGAGGAGGAAGACTTTTTTATTGTCATGTTGACCTTAATTTGCCCACTTAACCTTTTTTGTACCATTTCTCTACCAATTAATGGTGTGGTGAAACTCAACAGTTGGTCTAAATGTTGTAGTAGTAGTTTTAATTAATTCTTACTGCCAACAGCTAAGCGAGAACAAACTGTAAACATGCTGATGCACCCCTTTTCTAACCCACAATGCTTTGCGGCCGCCACTCGCTAGACAAAATTTAATACACTTATTTATTTTTTGACCAAATGCATTTCTCTTAAGTATAACATAAACCAAACCACTCTTGCTTTAGGTATTCAACACAACAAAAAAGGTGGATCTAAATTTCTTTCCATTTAAAACCAGTAACGTCCGTTGAAATACAGATTAATTAATTTCAAACACATTGTTAAAATCTTTACTTACAAGTACATGGAATACAGAGCACCCATCCCTTTCCTGTGTCACATTAAAGTAATTTTAAAATTGTAACTCCTCAGGGAACCTTACTATGCGCGACTCTCTGGCAGGCTGGCAGCAATGATGTGATTCCCTTCCCAAGCAGTTTTCTGTTTAAAATTCATGCGATGCACGCATGACTGTTGGGTCCTGATGCCTAAAACAGGTATTTGCAGCTGAACGCACAGAAGATGAAAACAGGTCGCAAACACCTGTTGCGTCTGTGCAACTGGACGGGATGCAAATGGAGTTCTTAAAGAGGAATACCCTTTAAAAAACAAACAACTTTTTTCTTTAAATTAAAATAAAATCAGCTGGTTCCAGGAGGGTGCAAGGGCACCCCCTTGCACCTGCCTGCGGGCGCCCTTGCATATAGTATGTGTATAATCTCTGCAATGTCATGGTGATACATCTATGCCTGTATTACTGACTTGCACATCCACAGATTTTTTTCCCCCAGTAATACATGTAGTACAACCACTGAGCAGGAGAAATTACATCAACATCACTGCCATGCTGCTCTCTACTGCTGGTGTCACAACTAGTGTGGATGCACATTACTGGCGCAGGAGCTGGTGATGATGGTGAACCTTGTGTTGGGCTGCCAGGCATGTTCTATTCTTTCACACCAATTGCAGAGAGTGACAATTACACAGATGACCCACCTCTGTTAATGGATGGGGGTGAGAGGGTGCCCTACATGGTAAACATTCTTGAGAGTGGCACTATGCTTTTGGATTGTGTCAGTATGAAGATGCTATCATCATCATCATCATCATTATCTTCATCTAAATTAGTTTCCAGTGCTGCACTGACATCAGGTATGACCTGTGAAGTCAGCTATATAAACACCCATGTGTACAACTGCTTAAGTGTGACAATCCTACCCTATCATACTGTAATCAGCATTGCAGGAAACAGAGTATAAAAAGAATGAAGGTATACATATCATGTACTAAGTGTAGTCATGCCAGCATCCCAGACATGCCTGTAGAAACATTTGATGAAGTTTACCAGTTTAGCATTAGAATAATCACACACCAATGGTACACCACAAGACTATGCTACTACCTTATTGCAATAGCAACCTGTCAACCCTAATTGTGCTTACAGTGGGCCTTCCCTTTGCATGCACAGCCTGTAGTAACACGTATGTCTCTGCTAGATTTCCTGCACAGAAAGGTGCACAAGGCAGAATTCATAAATATGTGAGGAAGTTATGTTTGCATTAATAAATCCTGATGGTACATTGTGCTCAGGGACATTTATTTTGGAATATAGAGCTTTTTAAGCCTCTGATCTTGCTTTTAGTACTCTCTGTATTTTCATGCATGGTGACATTAAACTTTAGCCACTGCCAGAGCACAAATATTTCATTCATAGGCTGTAAAACCCCATTACACCTGTGACAGAAGTGACTAAGACAAGTAGCATGCCTGTAAGTACTGCTTTCACAAGCCACATCAGCAGAGCAATCCATTTAAGACAGCTTTGAAACAGACTGCGGTGTAACATAGGTTCATAGGTTCATAAGTGTTTACTAGGCTAATAACCACAAGGCCGTTTTAAGCCTAGCCATGCATCCCAAATCTCTGACAAGTTCTGATACCCTTGTTAGGTGTAAACATGGGCTTGGGAGATGAGACATTTACAAGCAGGGACTTGGGATATGAACCATTTACAGGCTACCTGTGCCAATTAGACACATAGGTGCCAAACCAGGGATACATTTCCTCTTTTCCATTCAAATGTCCAAGTTACACTTGAATTAGGTTAGAAAAGAATTCTGTTTCACAAGGATGGAGAGCATGGTCCAGAGAAGGGGTAGTCTCAGGGATACATACCTATCTCTCCAGCAGGTCCTATTTATATGACATTTATGGTTTAAGTCTTTAGAATGTGTAATTCTGGTGCTATTTGTTTTATGCATGTGCAAGAAGTCCATTAGGATGGGGTCTGATAATGCCTTGTGTGCCAGGTATAGATCTTCTCTCAACAGCCTATAGGAAACAAAATAGAGGGACAGGACCTTGAGGTGGTCTGCACAAGACATGTTACTTTAGCCTGTGTTCTTTTAGTGAGGAATTTCTGTGGACATTTCAGTTATTGAATATGCCTGGTTAGGTACTTACCAAAGGGGATACTGTACTCAATGATAGGTCTGATGAATGCAGAATACAGTGGAACAATGACTTCCTTGGACCTAGATGACATACCTTTGTTTATACATTGCACAACATAGAATGATTTCCTGTATAATGTAGACACAATGAATGGAGCTGTGGGCAGCAGCACAGACTCTACATGGTGCCCAATGGGGGGAAGAGTTGTAAAGACCAACCGCTTTGGGCATCTATTGTGGTGCACAGTATCCTCAAGATAGGAGAACATGGATCACAAACTGCACGCCGTGGCAGGGCTAGCCACTCTACAGTGTAAAATATGGCTCTAGGTGATTCGGTCATGTTGACTGTCGCCAAAAATGGGCATGGGTAGTTACTGGTGATAAGTGGGTTGAGGACCCGGACTACTCTCTGACCCACGCCAGGGACCGATGCTAATGGTGGGAGGGGTATATGTGCCCCTACTGGCCAGTGTGTGCCCACCATAAAAGCCCAGCAGCCCTGGGTCAATAGGCTACTGGCTGGCCGGTGTCTAGTTGCCCAGCCTGGGTTACCTGGGATAGCTCTGTTGAGTGAAAGCTGGACATAAAACCAACCAACCTGCCAAACATGAACTAAGAATTGCTACGCTTAATGTAGGTTCACTGACAGGACGCAGCTTAGAAGTGGAAGACATGATGATACACAGGAGGCTGGACATCCTATGTATCCAAGAGACGAGATGGAAGGGCAGTGCAACAAAGCCACTTGGCTTGGGATCCAGACTCTACTACTCAGGTAGTGGACAGGCTAGAAATGGTGTAAGAATTGTGCTGAGACAGAGGCTTCAGAAGTCAGTGAGGGATATCATCAGAATTAATGACAGACTCATGGCAATCAGACTCCAGTGTAATGATAGCACAGTATTCATAATCTCAGCCTATGCCCCACAGCAGGGTTGTGATAGTGAGGAAAAGAGTGCATTCAGACAGCAGTTGCAGGACCTACTAGATAAAGCAGGACAACATGAATTGGTGTTGATAATGGGTGCCTTAAATGCACATATCAGGACAGACAGAACAGGATATGAGGACTGCCTGGGCCCACATGGCTGGGGCAATAGGAATAAAGAAGGAGAAGCCATTCTAGACTTCTGTCTGGCAAATGGCTTGATAGTAGCCAACACATGGTTCAGAAAGAGAGACAGTCACAAGATCACATACAAGAGTAGCCAACATGCAACTCAGGTAGACTTCCTCCTAGTAAGGAAAAGGCACTGGGGTAGAATCCATGATTGAAAAGTCATCCCCAGTGAAACAGTCGGTTCACAGCATAAACCAGTAGTTGCCACAATCAGCTGCAAGCAGTGGTCAGAGAAGGCTCTAAGGTCAACAGAGACCAGGCTGAAGACCTGGAAGTTGACTGGAGAGAAAGTACAGCAGTTCAAGGAATTACTTAGGGCTCTAGCACCCCAAGAAGAAGAGGAAATAGATGGAGTTGAAGAAGAGTGGCAGCGCCTAAAAACAGCATGTGTTAGGACTACAGAAAAGATATGTGGCCGAGCCAGGTATGGAAATAAGGTACATAAGGAAAGCTGGTGGTGGAATGCAGAAGTGCAGGAAGTAATCAAAAGAAAGGAGGAGTGCAGGAAGAAGTGGGAGATTGAAAAGACTGACCAAGCTAGGAAGGACTACTGGTTGGATAACAAAGAAACTAAGAAAGAAGTTGCAATAGCAAAGAATAGGGCATCAGAGGCACTCTATCAGCTTCTGGAAAGTGTCTCAGTAAGGGACACAAAGAAACTATACCAGGTTGCAAGGCAAAGACAGAAAGATAAAGAAGATAGTCAGACACCCTTCATAAGGGATTCCAGCAATAACCTGCTTACCAGCCCACAGGACATCAAAGGCAGATGGAAGGAGTATTTCCAGCAGCTTCTGAATGAAGAAAACCCTACAGAAGTGGTACTGCCCCAGAAACAGCCTACGATGAGAGTAGAAGAGGAGCCCAGCTTAGAAAAAGTAAGAGCAGCACTAAGGAAAATGAAGTCAGGGAAAGCAGCAGGCTCAGATGAGGTCACAGCAGATATGATAAAGATGCTGGGTGAGCTAGGGGAGAAATGGCTCCTGAGGGTACTAATTGCAGTGTGGAGGGAAATGCGTATTCCAGATGACTGGAGAATAAGCATACTCATGCCAGTATACAAGAAAAAAGGGGACATCCACAACTGTGGACAGTACAGAGGCATCAAACTCCTACCACATTGCATGAAAGTTCTGGAGAGGGTGACTGATAAACGGATACGCAGAATAGTAGAATGTAAGATGGGAGATGAACAGTTCGGATCCAGATCAGGATGCAGCACAATTGACCCGATGTTTGCATTGAGACAGATACTTGAGAAGAAACTACAGAAGAGGAGAGAGTCAAACTGGGCTTTACTAGACTTGGAGAAAGCATATGACAAGGTCCCAAGAAAGCTGATCTGGGCAGTACTGCATTGGTTTGAAGTCCCAGAAACATTGGTAGAATTAGTACAGGCTATGTACAAGGACCCAGTGACTCAAGTACGAACAGTGTTTGGCCTCACTGAGGGGTTCCCAGTGGGAGTGGGTTTGCTGTTCTTTCCAGGGTAGCACTACTGCCCACTCCTCTGATGGACTACATCAGCCAACACAAAGCTGCTGCAGGCCACCAAGGCAACAGGCAGCAACAGACTCTGCAGCACACAATCTGAAGGAGGAATGCAATGCAAAAGGCAGAAGGGAGACAATGAAAGGAAGATAACAGAATGGAAATGAAACTAAGCACAGAGAAGACAGTGAAACTGAGAATAGAGATAGATGGGAAGAAGATGGAAAGAGAAATAGAGATAGAGGAAGGATAACAGGAGTGGAGTCAAGTAGGAGGAGGGGGGGGGGAGGGAGAAGAGAAGAATGAGAGAAGAGGGCAACTGTCATAGAGAGTAGAGCCAACTGGCATAGAGTATCATGAAGAACGTATGACAGAAGTATATGCCAAAGAAGCTGAAAAAGCTGGTGTGTAAAGACAGTGGTATGACCAGTAAGTACAGAAGGTACAGAGACAGATGGAGAAAAGGCAATGAAGTTGAAGAAAAAGAAGGTGATGGAAATGAAGTGATGAGCTGCCTGAGAAAGGTGGTAAGAGAGAACAAAATGACATAATAAGAGCAGAAAGGAAGAAAGCAAGAAAGATCCAAGAAAACAAAGATCAAAGAAAACATGCATGTGAAGACAAAAAGACTGAAGAAGAAGAAAAAGAACAGAAGAAGAAAAGAAGAAGAAGAAAAGAGGCGAGAAGGTGGAAGAAGGGTGGGAAGGAATGTGTGAAAAGGAGAGGCATGCAGATCAGAGGGGAGTCAGGCATGAAAGAAGGCAGGAGAGAGTGGCAACTGACTGAGAGAGTTGGCGTACAGTTAATACGATACCCGACCCCCCATGTAAATGGGAAAAATGATGATGATGATGATGATGATAGACACATGCTAGTCAAAGGCTGTGATCCTGCATGTCTTGTGTTCACAACTCCTGACTACTGGGTCAGTTCTTAGGGGTGTGTTGTCAGTATGATAGCTAAAAGGGGTGGATGACTTCCAGAAGGACACTGTTATGCAATTCTTGGCATTTCATTTTAATCCATGGTTCTTGACACCGTGATTTTTGACTGAGAACCTTCCTCCTGGAAGATGGTGTGTCAGGGGGGATTCTATGACTTTCTCAATTTTGCAGTCATCATTCAAATTTCAGCCAGCCATTGACATGACATTGCACTCACTCAAGTAAGTAGTAAAAAAAAGGAGCAGCAGGACCACTCTGAATCCTGCTGCTTGTGACTGGCCTCTTTGTAGAGGTAAACTCCCCAGTTCTAACTTCCTGGGTCCTGTCTGTGAGCCAGCTGACTATAGACAGTGTGACATCAGGGTTTTTACCTAATCTCTTGAGTTTCTCAACAATGCCGGGGGGGGGGGGGTTCTGTATCAAATGCTTTGGCCAGGTCAAGGTAGACAGTGTGAACCACTTTGACCTCATCCATTGCTTTGGTGACCTTCTTAAAGTGGTCCACCAGGTTCAGTAGGTGTGACCTGCCTTTGACAAAACCAAATTGGGTTGGATCCAGTGTCGAAACATTCCTTGTGTCATTACTGATCATTTCCATGATAGTTCTTTCCATGACTTTGCTTATGAGACTAGTGAGATTTATGAGTCTGTAGTTTCCTTGGTCCAGATAGCTCACTTTTGTGCACAGGGATGACTGTTGCTGTTCTCCTTTCATGAGGTATGAGGCCTGCTTGGAGGCTACAGTTAAACAGCAATTCCAAAGTGCCTGATAGGCCCTGTTTCATGCTATTTAGAAGGCAGGGAGGGATTATATCCTGGCATTTTGTCTGGTCCCATTGATGCAGTGTTCTTGGTCTAAGAGCATTAAGGTCCTGTTCCCTTGTGATAGCAGGAAAAGTTATATTTGATGGTATTTCCTGAGGGAAGGTTGACTGGGAGAGTGGGGTAAAGTTGAAGCTAAATTTGTCAGACAGTAGGTTTGCTATATCTTCTGACTCAGTATAGATGGCTCCATTAACAATGAGCTCTACACACAATTGTGCATTGCCTATGAGGTTGCAGACAAAGCTAAATACTGCCTTGTCCTTGGCCTGTGAGGCCAAATTTGCTTTACGTTTGCCTTTGGTGGACATTATTTGTCCTGTGGGTTGTTTGCTTAGTTTGAAAAGAGTGCTTTTATCAAGCTGGGTGCTGTTCCTCCTAATTTTTGCCATGATGTTCTTCTTTCTGTTATACAGTCTGTTGATGTTATGATTCTACCAGGGTTGTTTATTTTTTGAGTTACTTCTGTACTTCTTCCTGGTGGGTACAGCTGAGTTCCACATAGGCAATAGTGTTCTCAGGGTTTATGGGGTCTTGAAATTTTGCCAGGTTATAACTCAGTAGTAGGAAGTTAGCCTTACAGTGGTTCCTGAATATTACAGGGTTAGCTGGGGTTCCAAGTTTTATTTTTACTTCTAAGGAGACCATTTTGTAATCTGACCTTACCAGATAAGACATTACACTAGGACGTGTGCAGCACTGTCCCATACTACAGTAGACCAGATCCAGTGTGGTTGCACCCCAGATTGGTGTATTGATAATCTGTTCAGGGAGTTTCCGTTTACAAAATCCAGGAATCTCTGTACCTTATCCAAAAATTTCAAAAAAATTAAATGGTTTTTACTCCTCCCTTTATTAAAAAACTTTCATTGGTATATCTCTCCTTTTCTTTTACTCAGTTAATTCAAATAATTCATAAAAATATCTCAGATATTAAATTGAAATTCAGATAAATCTGACCCTATATTAAAATTCTAAAGATATAATCTGACCCAGTAAATTATAGACCCATTTCTTTATTTAACGTGATATTAAGATTTCTGTCATTTTATGTGGCTAACAGATTGAACGGATTTTACCCTTCCTATCTCTCAGATCAATCAGGTTTTATGTAGAGACATGCCTTGGGATAATACTCTATCTTTAGAGACTATACTTCATCTCATTAAGAAAAATATAAAATTTATAGAATTTTCAGATTATAGATGCATCAAATGCCTTTGTATTCTTTATGTTTTTAATGTTTTTTTATGTTTTAATATTTTTTAAATTTTTATATTTATTATTAAGTTTTTTTTAAAAGTTTTATACAAGAATATGTTTACTAGACTATACATTAATGGTCAATTTTCTGACTCCTTTAAAGATCACTAAAGGATGTTTCTTCCTTTATTTACAACCTTTTCAACATTTAACTTTTATTACTCCTTTTTATTTTAAATTTATTACTTATCTTAACTTTCAATTCTCTCCTTAAATTAATATTCATCTCTTTCTTTTATTTTATTCAATTTAGTAATATACTTTCAATTGGATGATATATTATCTTTAAACAATAATTTATTCTATTTTTTATTTTTGTTCATTTTCCTTTTAAATTCTTTTTCTTTTTTACCTTTTTTTTTTTCCAATTCATCATTTTAAAATTTTTTTTTCTTTTCCAAAATTTTTATTTTTTAATTATACTATAATAATATAATAAATCTAAATAACAAAATATAACTTCATTAAAAAAAATAATATTAATAAATTTCTAATATATATTGTCTGAAGCCATCTAAACCTTCTAAGATCTGATAAAATAAACATTCATATTCTGCCAATATCTTCTAAAATATTTTCAAAATCTTTATCATCTCTAAAAAAATTTTTTTCCTTTTTTTATAAAATTTTTTAAGCTTTGGCCAAAGCTTTTCTGGTTCCCTAAATGGTTTTCTATTCTTGTTTTGATTTCCCATTCAAGAGGACAATTTTCAAAGGACAAGGAGGTCTTAATCTTCATCATTATTATTTCTCTATCATTTGATCTTCTCATCCAAATCCAATACTTATTACTATAAAAATCTATCACTCTATCCAAATCACTCTTTGGTATTAAAATATGGTATAATTTATGTCATTTCTAATAATTTCCTATATCTCTCTATATAGTTTATTTATTAAAAAATTTATTAAAAAAATATATAAAAAAAGATTAGAGAGATTGAGAGCCTTAAAAAAATGTAAACTAGAACTAGAAAAGATCAAGCCACCCAATTCATCAAATCATAAAAAATAATATATTATATTAACATTAAAACTTGAACTTAAAAATCTAAAACCTTTAATTAAAAAAAGTAGGAAATGTTTTTGGAAATATCTTGACTTGCCTTTATCTGATGAGCGAAAGTTTATTAAAATGAAACTGGAAACTCTTTACACACCTACTACACAACTAAAAGCAATAATTAAAAAAAATTTGTATGTCTCCCCACAGACTCACAATTGAAAAACCTTAACACAATTATCAAAATACTTTGGAATCTCTGTACCTGTATGTTTGGTGTCATATATGATTCCAAGCTGACAGTGGGGTAATTAAAGTCACCCATGAATATGGTATTGGGTTTGATGGTGAGTCCAGTAAGCTTAAATACATGTTATGGGTTTCCTGGTTTATTCAGCGGGTCCTTTAGCTTGCAAGAAAGTGGTACTGGATTTTGTCTATGTCAGTTCGAACATGGAAAAGCTCAAGTGCATTGTCCAGTTCGAGCAGCCCTGAGATATATTTATTTTTTATGTAAATAGAGACACCTTGACCTTTAATCCCTGCCTGAGTACTAGCTGGTTTAAATTTGTGAAGACATTATAACCCTACACTGCTGCAGTGCTCTCAGTGGCTTTAAAGCATGTCTTAGTGAATGCACAGAAATCAGTATTCTCTAGGGTTAGAAGAGCTTGTAAGGAGTGGAGGTTTTTTTTGTTTGTTTAGTCTCCTAAGATTGAGAAATGACACCTTTAGATTTTCTTGGTTTTGATTTGCTATGTCAGAAGTACTTTCAGTTTGGCATTGCCTAAACAGGCGCTATGTGGGAGGACAATGTTTTAGCTAATATTCAGCAGCCCACAGGTAAGAGGTGCAGACCATTCCTGGCAAAGCAGCACGGCCTGTTACCCATCTCCTTCCATGCTGACAAATACTGCACCCCTGTGATTTGTCTCTATAAACTTGTATCCACCTAGGTCATAATGCTGAGTGCCCTACAGAACCCAAGCACAGCCTGCATCAGATACTGGTGTTCTTTTCCCACCCCACTCCTTTCTCACTGTACATCCATTGCACTTATGTAGTAGAGGGGAGGTACTCTAACACATCTTTCTTTCTCTGTGTTGTCATCCCTTGTGGGTATTCAGGTGATCCATGACATTCAGCAGTATGCTGGGCATGTTGATGTTGACAAGTATTCTCACATTATCCATTCCAACCTGTCTGTGTTGTCTACCTCAATGTGTGAAGGTTAAGCAACCTCCCCCATATAAGGTAAACATATCCATTCAGCATTTCTACCTGACTCTGGCATGTATACCCTTACTTTAGCAAGTGAAGAATACATTTCTGCTGTATAGAACTTTGCAATACCTTTTATTAGCCAGCCCCGTGGCATAAAGAGATAAAGGCCTGACTACGACCCAGGCAACCTAGGGTCAATTAGTGTTGTGGACAACTGACAGTGCTGACAGCAAAGATAGGTTGTGCCTATCCTATGGAGAGGGAGCTGGTTTTCTGGCTGGCTGGTTCATGAGCGTACACTGTGGCTGCCCAAGCCATTGAATACGGCTTCCATCCTCGCATTTGAGGAAGCATCCATGCATGGATGTAGTGGCGCATTAAGCATTTCAAGTAATGATGCAGGTGTGTACGTTGCTTCCTGGAGGATGGATGATGACCATAACTAAGAAAAGCTGTCCATTGCAAAGATGGTGATGTGAGCAAAAGTACAATGTCCACTTTTGCCCAAATGATGGCCTTCCCATACACCATCTCACCCAGGCAGATCTACAGGGTGAAGCAATGAATGGGCTTATAGTTAACTGCAGAGGCTTGTTGGATGCTGGGCAGTGTTGGAAAAGGTATAGGAAAAAAAATTGTCGAAAATCTGCTGCTATAATGTAGCAAAATGAACAGTAAGCACCACAATAGAGTTGGTGTTTTTTGTGCTATTGTAGTGCACATTGAGCAGTAAATATGTTAATAAAGCAATGTTTTGGAAATGTTTCTGAAATGTGCAGTTAGTGTAGAGTGATGGTAGGCCTGCAGTGCACTATGAGGCCTGAGCCTGTCTGTGAATGTGCATTGTAAGCTACAATACATTCTGCTTATGTCTGAGCAGCTCCATGACACCCATAATCTTGTGGGAGTCTTCAACTCAAAACATTTTTTTACTGAGGCATGAGAGCATGACAGTGCTGTAATTTCAGTGTGTTACCAAACTAATGTACAAAATAGTTGTTGCCAGAGGAATTCTACCATATATGACAGGCATGCATCTGATACAAACCCTGTCTGTTATGGTTGCATTAGTACACATTGGCATTAACTACATTGTGTTGTCATGGCAAACATCAATGCGCATCACATAGTGTCTGTGAAATCCATCAATGTGATTCACCTACTATTTCCATTCTAGTTTCAAACTGACAGTCACTACCTCTTCTGGAAGTGCTCAGTTTAGAAGGGCTTCTGCATGGTGCGGAAAGGAGATAAAAATGTTTTTGTACCTACTGCACCTCCATCACATGGAATACCTGCTGCGGGACCCCAGTGCAAAGTGGACGCCTGGCACTGTTTTGCCAGGTTAGTAAATTATAGCATAGGCATCAACCACTTTTTGACACAGTGCTAATATAGGTACAAAGACATGAAGAACCCCCATCCTGACCTTCTTCATCAGTGGGAAGAAGAAGCTAGGAATAGAGAGAGAGAGAGAGAGCCCGAGTTGTACAGTATGCATGACCAACAATTGGTTTTACAATTGTAGGCCTTAGTATACACCAATAACAGTTGTGGTGCTCATGGGTATACTGCCTCTATTTTCTTTTCTATTTTTTTATTTGTCAGTACCTAATGAGATATAGGAGAAGAAACTGATCTACCAGAGGAGGCTAGCATGGTTGTCCTTGCATGGGGTTATGTAAATAGAATTGTTATAATAAGTATACGCCTGCCACAGTTGCAGGATTTTGCAGTAGTAATAATTACCTTCATTATTGTGTATAGTTTTATTTTGAATTATTTAAACATATAACTTGTACATGCCATTGTAAGTATTATGCAGTCCTCCCTACCACCATATATTTACAACAGTGACTTTGTATTGCACGATGGACTGCTTTGACTAGAACAGTGAAAATACAGGTGTAGGTCTCTGTTTGTAATATTTCCTGTTGGCATTATTTTAAGCTTCATCCTTATTTATTTATTTATTTATTCATTTATATTTGTTTACTGTGGTAGTGCACTGATCAATATTGACCAAATTCAGGCTTGGCCCAGGTGAAATACAAAACATTTCACAAACAAAAATACACTACTGGAAGCAATAACAGAGCACTTTTGACTAGTTACATAGACAAAACTGTATATATACATTCTAGTGAACAAGCAGATCACGTTATGTACCCATAGTGCAGATGCTCCACACTACACTTGTCAGACTGAAAGATTATACTGTCTACTTCCATTTACACATGGCATGCTACAGGCCAGTTATGTGAATGCTGGGCTGTCACGTAGCAATGCACTAGGTTTTAAGTTTGCCATGGCATATTATTTCTACAAGGTTTATGTGTCTCCTCTGTATTCCTGTTGGGTTTCTGAGGCATGTTGTATATGATGCCACCCTGTGCCACACATCCCAGTGCAAGTCACACAATGTAAGCTACTCATTCATACCTCCCTCCCTCCTATGGCTGTGCAGTTAATTTCTAAAGTCTGGTTATTTGTACCTAGATTTGATGCCTACTGCAGTAACACTGGTTGACATCTGTACACTGTGCCACTGTCATACGCACTGGTGATAGAACACCTCCCAGTATATCCTACCTTGTGGTCCCATTGTTCTTTAATAGGTGTCACACACACCTGTATATCTTGTTTCTATTTCCATTGCTCAGATGTCTGCATTTTCCCCTTCCAGGGTCTCTAGAACACAATCTGTAGCACAACTTAGCAATCATTGCTTTGGGCTTGGTTTTCTCTTAATTGCGATATTCTTCTTTATTTTGTTATTTGTCCTTTGTAGTTTTGTTTCTCCCCATTTATGTTTATGTTTTCTGCTGTCAGACATGGTACTTGATGTGGTGTAGCAGCCTTCACCATGCCCTGCACCTTTCTCCGCACCAACTGTTGGGTCCCCAGCAGTCTGCAGGGCAGTCTATCTGCAAGTTGACAAAGTCATTCTTCTGTCGGTGACCTGGATGGCTTACTGGTGGGGAGTGTAGACTACCACTTTGCAGTGTCACCAGATGGTCCCATTAGGTTACCTGGCAGGAGGTATAAGGACTGATGACAGCTGTGATGGACCGGTGGCTGGACTGGTACTTGAACTACATCTTTGTGTGACCTGTTGCAAAGCTGCAACAGGCCAATACCACCAGTGGCTGGGACGACCCACGAGGGTGGTTATGGAGGTGACTAATTTAGGGTTGGACTCACTGCTGGTCATCACATCACTGTATCTCCCTTCATAGTGTACCCTTTCCTTATGTTTCACTGTCCTCCCCATTTGTTGCCTAATCCTCCCATAAGTAAGTGTCCTCACTTTGCCTATAGCTCTCCTTTGTGGCCTACACAAATGTGTCATCACCTGTCCTGTCTGTCTTTGACTGTCATTTACATCCCCTTGCCTATGTCTGCTGCCATCCCTATACCCTCCTTCATGTTCATACTACCTTTCACTCTTCCTCTCTTAAAAAAAAAGTATAAACATGTTTTTTATCTCTCCCCAGACTACTCTTGGCTTCTCCTGTCCTTTATATATGTTAGTCTGCTTGTTATTTCCCCTTTGTTACGATGCTATCCATCTACTCCCTTCACATTTATAATACAACTGTAGTATTGCTTTTGTTATGTAGCCCTTGTCTGGGCCCTAGCCTGTGCATGGATTACTAGAGAGTGGTGCATCAATGTGCATGTGGATATACACATCATCGCTTATACACTACCTGCATGCCACTGGGCCTAAGTCACATGACCTACCAATGCACAGGCCACTTTGAATAACATATGCTACTTTGACTGGTGATGGGCCTACTTACACAGTTCTTGGTTCAGCGTGTCCATTGTAAGTGCTGCTACTATGTAATCATCATTGGCTGACACAGTGCTTCACTGATTACGCAATTTTTTGCCATGATACCATTTTTCTGAATCCTGTCCAGGGTATCTGAGCATAATTGTATTTAGCTGTATTATTACAAATATTTATATATTCTCTTCACTTAATCAAACTGACATTTTCAAATTATTATGCACATTTTTCTTCATGATTTAAAAACTGTCACTTTAAATGAGTTTTACCCAAACTATAAAGTAAGAAATGTTAAACATATCAAGCGGTATGGTATAAATTCTTTTTTTTTTTTTTTTGCTATAATAGTGACTGGCACTGCAGCTTTGTAATCCATAGAACCTGGAGTACCATATCACAGTCTGATCCAATAGTGTACTTTCAGTGCATACATTATTGTATGATACACTGGCCTATAAGAAGATGGTATTATAATGGACATCCTGCTGTGCAGTAGAGCATTCATACATAATCTACAGGTGCAGGACCCAGCTGCTTGCTGTATATTTCTGGTAGGTGACACAGTTGCAAATGTAATTTGTGCAAGTCCAAAACAACTGAAATGGTTTTCCTGGAAACCTGCACTAAGAAAATCTGGCTTTGCCTCTCCCCGCTGTTGTGTAAGATGTGAATAATGTAGTTTTCACCCAAACCACTTTGAAGGTTTTGGACTCACAAATTTTATCTTTGGCAAGTCTCAGTGAGTACTATTTTTACTGGATGCAACATGGTGCTGTGACTTCAGGAAGAAAGTGTCCCTCTCTGTTAAATAGAAAGGTACATGATGTAGCTTAGGTCTACCTTTGTAGTCAAAGTGGGGTTTTTGGGTGCAGTGTGTCTTGACATGTCAACAAATGCAATACTCCAGTAAGTTCAGTGTTATGATACCACACTGATGGGAGGCAAGCAATACTGCACTGTGGCAATATGATGACATAACAAAGAGCTGCATGATGAAATCATTGTATGTAGAGCCATAGCCAGAGCAGGATGAGGGGGACAGCTGTCCAGGTGCAAGCTGTTATGGAGAGCAATCAACAGTTACCAATGGTGTACAACCATTCATTTAAGAAGGAGCTACATAGTAGCTTATTGTGTTAATAACTGTAACAAGGTGCTTGTTTTTGGTACCAGAATACTTAAGTGTAGCAGTTGAGAGGTATAGTGCTGTTTGTCTGATTCACTAAGTGCTTTACCAGATTTCAAATCTAGTAAAACACTTTGATCTCCTGCACTTTTTTCTTAACTGGTAGCACTTGGTGCAGATAAAGCACTATAAATAATTATGACCAGGTTTCTGATTATAACCCCTATTATGAGTTCTCAATACAGGTACCAAGGTTCTCCTTTTGAACTTTGCTCCGAGATGAATTTCTTGGCATCTATACCTTGAACACATAAGCTGGTTATGATTGGAGACGAGTCATAATCCCCTTTGTTAAGTGCTTCCCTAGTGCAAGATCCAATCTTATCAGAGCTTAGGGATGCTTAAGAAAACTTTGTTAAGGATACCTTTAGTGATACCTTTAGTGCTATTAAGATCTGGTCTCACACAAGGAGATGATGGAGTATAGTGCCATCTGGCAAAGAACATGGAAGAAGGTAAAACAGTTTATAAAAACTGTCAGAACCTCACTCTGGTATACTTGCAAACAAAAAGTATGGTAGAATGATGTGCCAAACAGTTTTTTTTTAAAGCTGTTTTACTTTCTGCTTGAAAAGAACTTTGTCTTTACCTGCAATATGTCTCAACTCTGATTAGGAAGAACATCAATGATTTTACCTCATATTTTCTCTATTCCATACTTTTTTCCTCATAAAACATTAAGAATTACAGTCAATAATGCCAGACATCAGTGCTATATTTTTTCTTGTTCAGAAAATGCATGTTGCTGCAAAAGTCCCCTCCACAGTTCTTGAAAGTAAGCAGTTAAGAGGTAAGCTGATGTTTTTAAAACACATTATACCCCTACATATTCTCTTTCTTATTCTGACTGGTAGTACATGGTGCAGATAAAGCTTCATGCACTACAAAGAATTATAATTGGATCTCCGATCATAATCTATTATGTGTTCCCAAATTAGATGTCAAAATTCACCATTTGAGTTTATTTATTTGTTTGTGTCTTTCGGCTTTTCCCGGTTAGAGGTTGCCACAGCGGAACTCCGGTCCGCTAATGACTGGCAGTTGATTTTTACGTACCGGCTTGCCAGGCCTGATGCACAACCTTCAACAAAGGTATGCCCATTCACGCATGTCTCCATGCAGAAGACACTCTAGCTGAGAATCGAACCGGACAGCGTCTTACTGTGAGGCGACAATGCTACCGCAGCACCACCACCGCAGTTTATTTATACATACATTTAATTACAGGAATTTTCATGCTATCTTCTATTAATAAATAAATAAATAAATCAATAATTTAATTAATTAATTAATTAATTAATTAATTAATTAATTAATGCATGGGTGCTGTGTTTTCTGGCTACTTGGTTTCTTGACACTCACTCAGAAAACAGACATGCTGTGTATTAAGTAATGTGATATTGCCTCCTTTCTTTTTTAGCATTATCCCTTGTTTTTGTTTCTTATTTGATCTCCTGTTAGATGTTGCAGCTAAGCTTTATCTCTATAAGACTGATCTCATGTTAATTGTGTATTTTCACAGTTGTACTGCCTTTACATTTTTGAGAAATTATTAGTTATGCTTGAAGGTAAATCCATTAATGCTGTAAGTGTCCAGTGGCATGAATAGACTTGCTGCTTGCTTGTTCTAGGATTTTCTGGTATGCATTTAAAGAGCTAAAGTTGCTCCTCCCTAATTAACAGCTGTTGCCTACCATAAATGTAGCAGCTGTAAGGCAAATTGCTTGCTTTGCTAACTCACATTTGGAAGGGCCATCTATTGCTGGATTTTGCTACTGTGCTGCAACAGTAATTCCTAAAGGAAGGATTTATTTGTCCATTTGTTAGTCTGAATCTATTTCTCATAGTTGAGGAAGTAAAATCATTTTTCATCTTGTGTGTAGTATCACAGCAGTGTTCCTATTACTTATACTGTATGCACTTGTATTTCTTTATTTATTTAGTTGTTTGTTTGTTTTCCTTTAATGAGAATTATTGTCAATATTAGTAAAATACTGTCACTACAGAAGACAGAGTGAAAGCACAAGTTATGGACAATCTACAGTTTTGGTTGATGACCCTTTTTGGGCTTCTGTACTAAACAATATGCTTATAGTAGTTTGCATCACAAGTACTAATAAACAAAATCAGGCAGTTGCAAAAAAATAATACAAATTAGTAGCACTCTAAGGAAATGTTCAATTCTGCCTACCATATTCATCATCATTTCCTCTAGTAAATAAATAATATGAGTCATGGATATCTATTGTCCAGGTGAAACATAAGTTTTGCTCTAGTAGCTTTTCACAGCATGAGGAATTCACTGAAGATACAAGTCCTCATTTTTAGTTCTCATTATATAAATTAAAAATATCAAAATAATGGACCAGCATTCAAAAACAAACTAATAACCAAAAGAAGAATGCTGGGTATAGGACAACACAGAACACAAATCTCCATCCACAAATTAAATAAAATATTAAGTTCAACTTTATTAATTATAAAACATTGAGTGGTTTCATCCCTAATCATGGGAATTCATAATAACAATCAAAATAAGAACTTCCTTCCTTATATAAAATACCAGTCAAATGTCTCATCTAATTAATCAATTAAACTAAAGGAAAAAATTGTCTTCCACCATTACATTAAGAATCTTAAACTACACATTGGGGAGTTTTTAAAAAAAAGCCTACGCAGTCTTGTTTACTGTGTAAGCATTATGCCACTCTGCTTACATGAAAGTAAGCAGGTTTTAGATTCAGTAAAGACAGATGGGCAGTATGCATGCAAACACCTACATGGAAATATCCATGGCATGCATATCACCTCATATGCAGGTGAAATCCACGCACATAAGTCAGGTAGAGTGATCCAGTAAGCAGACAGGCAGCTCTGCAAACCCATTGTCAGTGTTCATAGTGTACACAGAAAAAGTCCATGTACAGGAATGCAGGCAGACAAATGAGGCTGCAAAAATGTAGGTAGATGGACAGAAATGGCATAGAACATACAGATATGAGTGAAGCTATCCACTGTGTGTCTGAAAAAATAAGAAAAATAAGTTCAAATTATTTTTTTAAATAATTTGTGCATGTTTGCGCTGTGTGCCATGGTGCACAAACATGCCTCATAAAAAATAAATAAATAAAAATTGGAAAAACAAAAGTAATATTATGTGACAGAAATGTATTACAGGCCCCTGTGTGGAGAATCTCCAATGGTGTATTGGTGCTGTTGCTAACATGATAGGGCTTTGAAACATGTTGTTTCCAGAGTCTAAGCATGGATCCCTTTGCAAATGAGGTGAAGTTACTGAATAGCACAAATGGGTAATTGTGTCCACATATCCCCTCTGTGTAGGCACAGAATCATGTTGGTGTCTACACAAGTGGTAGCTGACATCAAGGGAAGGTGTGTTCAATAACTTCTAAGCTGATTTCAGCTTAGCTGCACCTGTTTGCTAGTATGAAATCAAGTTCCATTATTACAGAATACCTGAAGGGTGTAAAGTCCAACACTCAAATGTTTGTCTGTAGTTAATATTATTCAGTGACTTCAATATACAATAATTTATCAGAACACCACAAATGTATGGGGAACAGGCCAGAAATATGAGACAAAATTCTGGACATTCTATGAAAATCTGTACAGTTGAAAGGTATGCAGACTGCCAGTCTGTTTGTGGAGTAACAGTATGAACCTCAGTCACATATTGAGTACAGCAGACAGCTGGAGAATGCCATAGACAATTTGAGGGAAGTGCAGTACTGCCAAAACAGGTGCAGCTGGCAAAGTCTGCAGCGCACAAAATCCCGGACTGGAGTAAAGGTAGGTCTGGTCTGGAGTCATCTTATAAAGTACTGACCGTCCCACTGGGCATGCTTCTACACTTCATTAAAATGAGTGCACTTCTGTTGCCTCATCATCAAAATGACCTGCAATGTGTAAATACATCTGTACATACAGACATATATGTATACATATCCATCTGTCCCTATCTCTCTCTCACACGATTAGTATATCTATCGCTATGTACTGTCAAATAGATGTACAGTATACAGATATATATAGCTATATATTACAATGATACATAGACTCTACACATATATTTACATAACACATATACATATGACACACACACACACACACACACACACACACACACACACACACACACACACACACACACACACAGCCACATTTATAGAGACATCCCCGTTATAGACAGATATATGTGTGGATGTATGTATTGTCCCACATACCCTGTTAATGGTGAGTAAAGCTGCACTCACACATCCATACAGTTGCTCAAAGAAACCAAACTAAGGGTACAACAGTACATAATCCACTCATTTACAGACCCCTGTGGCTGGTGGATGTCACACAGGTGAGCAGGTGGTGTAATGTATAATGTTGTCAATGAACGCATGGATAGGGCACAATATCCCTGGCTACAGGTTTGCCTATCTAATTGCAATCAGCCATATATGGCCATACTAAAAAAAACAAAACAAAAAAGAAAAAAAACAAAAGTATAAAAAGCGGCTTCCACCAAAACAAGAGGATACATTCTTCTTTAATAAAATGTAGTACTTAAAGGCATTCAAAAAAGTCTCAGGCCAAAACCAGAAAAAATGGATAAGCGTTTTCAGTGTATAACCTTCATCAGATCCATATGGGCATACTGGTAACTGTACACACATACCAAAGATAATGACAGTTATCTCACTGCTAGGACACTAGATGCAGATAACAGTATGAAGCAATATCACTCTGCAGGCCACACATGCTGTGCAATACAAGCCTAGTTTGTGTAATCTACATGTACTGTGTCTGCAATCCTATATACAAACAATGTAACCTGTGGTACGTGTGATAAATACAGTGAGCTATAGTGTATAAGATTAGATAGGTAGAAGTTCTAATCTCACTACAGTCAACTTGGTGTGTGTGTGTGTGTGTGTGTGTGTGTGTGTGTGTGTGTGTGTGTGTGTGTGTGTGTGTGTGTGTGTGTATATATATATATATATATATATATATATATATATATATATATATATACGTCTGTGTGTGTGTATATCCCCCTACAATACAATGGACATGCACTCATGGGCTACCCACCTGCAATGGTTATGTATTTGTTGGCTCTGTAACTAGCTGCCAGATTCCAAACTGCCCTCTTCTACAAGGCCTGGTGAAGCTCTCTGCCTTAAGACTGCCAGCTGACAGCCTAACATCTGACAAAAGCCACGGCATGTGTGATAGATACTGTGAGCTATAGTGTATAAGACTAGATAGGTATGATTCTAATCTCACTTCAGCCAACTTGGTGTGGGTGTGTATATATATATATCCCCCTGCAACACAATGTCTTTCCACTGCATCAGTGAACTGATCTTGGGTGTCCCCAATGCAGTGGAGGCAGTCACAGATGTCAGACTGTGCTGCATCCATAACCTAAGCATACATCTGGTGTTCTGTTCAGAAAATGCCTATGCCTCCATGATGGTCCAAACCATGCATCTAGTGATGTGCACCTGCAACAGGTGGTGGATGGACAGCAGTATGCATACAAGCACCCCTGTCAATCCATCTATGTGCAATCTCGTGAGCTCTTTGACAATGGCCAGTATCTGCACTCACTAAAGCCAGAGTTGCCACACTTTCCTGTGCAATGCCTCCATCCTCTTACTGCCCAATATCTGTGGCCTGTTGGGACTGGGTATGTGTCGTCATACTGACTGTGTGCGATGACAATGGGGGCAGAAGAGAGATGTCAACCTCTAGGACAGATTCAGCCCCTGACAACCCCACCTGTACCTCACTGTAGCCGCCATCATCATCAAAGTCCTAAGAGACACTGACATCAGGCTGGGTTGGGGAGAGACTCCAAACCCCACAGTCACCTGTGAAATCCAAGACAAAAGAAGTACATTACTACCTGCACTATTATGTATTGAAAATCCACCAAGAGACATAATAATGAGGATCAGCAAATGTATTACCAGTCGCACATCTCATCTCATCTCTGCTTTCATGCATAACAGACTTCCTCACAACAAAATACACATTCAACTCAAGGTCTGTATAACAAGCATGTCAGATAAATCAAGTGAAACTTAAACAGTACAATTTACCTTTTAGTTATTCAATATGAAACTATACTTAATAAACCAGCACATAAAACCCAGTACCACTATCTTAACAAATATATACATATATAGGTTTTAATGCCTAAGATATGTACTAGCAACCTTTTCGTTTTTAAAAGACATGTCAAATTAATTGCCTCATATAAACCAGGAGGCTTATTCACTCTTACATGTTTCTGTTCATTCAACTAAACTCCTGTGATTACCCACTCTAAGAACCTTAGATAAATGTCCCAGAATGGAACATAGAAGCATTCTACTCTGGTTGCACAAAAATTTAAGTGTACATTGGGCATTATTCTGACACTTACATTTATAGCATATATATGTTCCATAACAAAACAGTATCATGTTTACTAGGAGCAGGGCCATGGTATTGGACAACACCTGATGGACCTGTAAAAAAGTTGAGGGGGAAGTACTGTCTGTACCACTGCATATTGCAGCACAACAAGGTAATACATGCATATATCTCACTTGTACAATAGCTACTGTTTTACTTGATGTATTAATGCCATTCTGTGTATGACTGTCCAACTGAGCTTAAACCCCCTAAAGCAGATAGAACTGACACCTACATAAAAGTATGTACAGCCTGACACAGTGACTGCTACAAAATTACAATGGTGATAACAGTAAGCTTACCTACACATTCCTCTCCTGTGGACACTGTGGCACCCACATCCATGAATTATGGTGTGATGGATGCCTAGGAGCTGTTGTGTATTCCTAGGTTCACCAGGAACTCCTCAGTGGCTGAGAGTGGTTGTTCCACTTCAGGCCCTCCACCAGTGATGACATGATCCCTGGCTACATCAGCTGCCCTTCATCATATAGCATTCACCATGTCTGTTGCACGGTGACGAACCTGCTCATATGTCCTGTCCTGTTGGCCACTGGCATACACATCCCAGGCAAGGTCTGCCTTCAATGCAGCCTCCTGTTCCCTGTTATGTATTCCCCTGGATAGTAGGATGTGATGATGCTGCCTTAGTTTTTCAAGTATTATTTCATTCTCCACATCTGAGAAGGGGGCATGGCGTCTATGGTACACTATTACTGAAAGACAAGACAGGGGGAACAGATTACAGGATCAGATGCGTGGTTATCCACTATGTACAGATACAGCAAGGATGAAATGGCTGCCACTCTCCACTGCTTGCTCACACATGTTATACCCTACAATTTGACAACATACTATGTGTATGGATACAACTGAGATAGTATCAATACCGAGGCATTTCCCTGTGTGCCATGAGATATTCTGCTCTATGATCATATGCCCAACACTCCAGTCTATTGTGGTGTTTCCCCTAAGACCAGTTACTCAATAATATGTCATAAGATCAGTGCCAGACAAATAGCAGTGTGCTATTACAACCACGATAAAGAGACAGTCCAACAATACCAGTGTGCCACAATGACAAAAGACAACACAACCTTGAAGTATTGCACATCCCCTGTAGGTGTAAAACAGCAGGATATCAATGACATGTCATTACTATAGGTCTAACTGCAACCAAACCAACCAAGGTATCACGGTCCCAGAAAAAGCAGAAACATGAAACCAAAAATGGACCAGCACATACAGGATAGTGAAATAAAATTTATTGCTCCATAGTTGTACAAACAACCATATCAGCAGTGGTAAAAACCTCTGCTGAAGCAGCAAACCGGTTTCGGCTAATGTTAGCCTTTCTCTTTTTACTATAGGTCTAAGACAGGCTTACTGCTGTCATCTGTATTCCCCATACCTCTATCCTCCCATCTGCATCCTGCTATACACAAAAATAGTTACATAACTGGTGGAGTGCAGTACTCATCTCTGGAAATGTGCTACTAGTGATGTTTTGCTAAGGCATGCTCTGTGTGAGGAAAATCTCATACAGACCATTTCACCATAGCCAGCTGCTTGCATTTTTTAACATGCTTCTCCTTAGCAGATAATTTCCTGTAAACCAATATGTGGCTCTGATATGCTAATTGTAACCCAAACAGCTGAATCGCATTATCATTAGCCAATGACATGCAACCACTGTGCAATATATAAGGCCCTTTATTACCTGTTGAGATGGACATTACTGGGGTGAGGAGACTGCATCACCACAGAAGGTAGGTCTGTAGCACAAACTTTTACATAAAGCTGTGTGTACCACAGGTTGCAGTTGCTGCTGCAGGTAGCAGACATAGGGAGACAGTGTGAACACTTTGGTGAACAACAAGCTGTAGGTGTATCTGTGTCAGCTGTGTCAGCCTTGTTGTAGAGGCAGAGCCAGGGTGAGGATACCCTTTAGACTCCAATTAAGGCATGTGTTTAAGGTATGTATGTTAGGCAACTGTGTCAATAACAGAGCACTAGGTGACCTATAGTAATGCTATACAGATATGTGAAGTGTGTCCCTACCTGCAGGCCTGTGACTTCCAGGACTGAAAAATCAGTTATTTAATTTGCAATGCTTTGTGTGGATAAAGAGTGCATGAATCATTCATTAATTGCTGTCTTCACAATAATGAAATTGAAATGCAACACAACACTGGATTTGAACCCAGGACTGTGTGTGGCAAAATGCACTGTGTGCAAGGCATTCAACAGACTGAGCTACTGAGTCACTGCTGCAACAGGTGTATATGCAAGATACATGTGTACACATACAGGCTGTGACAAACATTTTCTACATCTATCAGTATGTGCATGGCTTTATATGGATGTATTTCTGCACCAGAGTCTGAGTTAAACATGTATTTTGCCATTAATGCCTTAGCAGGTGACGTTCTACATGTTGCTGATAAAAGGGCACAATTACCTGCTATCACAAGCTTCAGTTACATCCATTATCATGTCTTTAGCTGTTTTTGGTGTACTATTACACCAGAGTGCAAGGTACACTCCCATTTTTTTCCATTACTTTTTATTCCAATTTGAATGAATTTGTAGATGAATTTGGACTCTCAAACCATAACATAACTGCATTGTCAACCCAATTGGACCAAACTACATGTGTCCAGTGGACATGTGTGTAAAATGGGGAGCTATGAATGGGACAATTTTTTTTTTGGAACAGATGCCCATTTTGTTTTTTTAAGATGAGAGTGGAATGTTGGGGAAGGGACATAGGTACATGTGGAGGAGGTAAGCTGGGTAGGTGAGGATGCATTTGCAAACAGACAAGACTGTCAAGACAGCAGACAGTGGCAGTGTGTGACAAATGAGGGAGGGTGTTGTGAAATTCAAGTCCCGTTTGCCTCCAAACAGCAGAAGTGTGACTCACATCCCCACTCATGGGACTGTCAGCAATATTCTTTCACTAACCCAGGGGTAGCAGTGCTGAAGGCTGGGCACCAGGGCAAGGCTACCCCACCAGGTTGGCCAGCATGTCCTCAATCTGGCACAGGTGGTGGTCATAGCCATAGTGGACTATCCTGCACACCAAGACAGGCAGCTCAGGCAGGGTGCAAAACTCCCTGTGCCACCACTCCCAGAGTGGGGCCAATCCCTGTCTTGTGGGGTGGCACTACATGACACCGCAAGTATTGCAGAGGCAGCAGCGAGGGAACCACCAGTTGGTGCCATGGTTGGTTGAGGCAAGGTAGGGGGATCAGCCAGAACCAGCCTACCTTGACATGCTGTGGTAATTGAGGTATAGCAATAAGTTGAGGATAATTATGAACAAATCATTGTTAGTATTAACAGCATGAAACATCATATTAATTAACCCAAATACATAGCAATGTATATTGTGTATGACACAACATAACATAACAAAACAATCAGTATGTAAACAGCATGCCAGTAGCAGCTAAAGCATAAGGGCAACAAAATGATTAATTTAACAAGATATGTTTATATGAAAACATAACACATAATAATAAACCACACAAGGCCAACAAAACTGTTAATTTAACAAGATATGTAAGTATGAAAGCATAATAACACATAACAATAATAAACTACATTTCCCAAAATATAGTTATTTTAACAATATATGTTAATAGTAAATCATAATAATACAAAACAATATTAAATACATGAAGATAAGGGGTGGGAAGAGAGAGAAAAACAGTCCATTAGTGACACTGCAGATTATATCCCTGAAAACAGTAGTAATATTAACTCTACAGTTGTATATGTTCAGTCTTGTGCACAGTGACTACAAATCTCCTATAGGTGATGTAGCATGCACATACTTCTCAAGCTGTTTCATGGGACAGCATGAGCCAAACAATAAGAAATGCAGGTACACAACTAGACATAACACGTGCACATCATGTGGACTTATATAACTACCAATGTGTTCTGTAAGCATATGTGGTAATACTTTGCATTCCAGGTAATAATTTCTGTGGTAATCCTATCACAGACAGATTACACAATATTAATTATATTATGAGAAATTGTGATACTTGAGAGGCATATTTGTGTACAGTTCATAAACTAGACAGCTGTCATGCCTTAGTTGCCAGGCTTGGGAATAGAACCCAATAGCTGTGACTGCAGGGGACATCTACAAATAATGTAATAATTGACTGCAGAAACTTAGTACAGACATGAAAGGAACACAGCCATACTGGAAGTAGACAGATTTATTTATGATCAACAATGCTGGTGAATGCATTATACTTATTAATTTTAAAACTCTGTGAAACCTAAAGACAATATCTGCTCATAACATGGACTACCTCACTCATATACCTTTTGTACCTTTGGAGAGGGAGAATGTGAGCATTACATGACTGTGTGCTGGAGATAACCTTGAATCATGCTATGAGTTGAGCAATACAAGTTGCAGTACATTATTTTGCATTCTAGAACAATTACAGTTTTATACTAGATTGCACTGACAGTAGAACTCACATGCATGGAATACAACCGTACTGCATTTATTAAAACAGCTTTATTTTAGTATCAAGTATGCTGGTGAACATTTTGTATTGGTATTGTTTTGAAATATCTGTGAAGTACATACACAATATCTGCCCATGGAGTGGGTTACCTCACCCATATACCTTTATTACCTGAAGTAGGAGGAACAGAGAGCATTATGTGACCAATACTGGCCTGGAGACAGCCTTGGACAGTACTATGAGTTAAGCAATACAGTTTGCAGGCCATTAGTTCTGCATTCTACAGCTATTACAGTGTTACACTTGACTGCAGCAACCTTACTATAGACAATGCATACAGCTCTGCTGCCATGGTTATGATAACATAATCCTGCTGAAGACCATTTTGCTTACTGTTATTGGTATTGTTTATTGTTTATTGAACTTCAGTTGTTATTGTTCATGTATTGCACTACAGTTCTAATTGTCTATTTATTGCACTACAGTTCTACTTGCCAATTTATTACACTACAGTTTTTCTTGTGTATATTTTATTGTGGTAAATGCTTTAGTCTTTCTTGCTTATTGCACTACAGTTAGCGTACTAAATCCATACTTACCATGCTCTCAGCACAACCTGGCCAGGTGCCTGGCATGGGACTTGACATTGTGAGCTGTTGGGAGAGAAGCACACCATTATGCATGCCAGTTTTGCAGACATTCAGCTTTCATAGTGGTAAAACAGTGGAAAAATTACTTACATATTGTGGAACATTCCTTGCTCTAGCCTCTTGCACCAAGGTGTCCGAGGTTCCCCTCTTTCTCCTTTTCAGGTCATCATAATGGTGATGACACTACTCACCTGTGTGGGTTATACCAGTAACACTGGTGAGGTCCCTGGACAAATGGTCCCACCCCTCTGCCTTATACTCCGAGCCCTGCAGCAGCCAGGATTCATGTTTTTTAACCAGAAGCCCAACCATGACCCTGGACTCCTGAGTACCCCACCTCTGTGACCAAAAGCACACACCTTCAACAACACCACCAGCCATACCAACAGTTGATTGAACTCCAATGAATGATGAAGAATTCCTTCCTATTGGGCATAATGTAGGCTGTTTTCCTGCCTTGCACATCATTGAGCAACATTCAAAAAAGTGCCACATTGCTTAGCAGCACACAAACCAGCTAAGTGATGCAATACAGTGTGAAAACTCGCCAAACTATGGCTTTAGCAAGGCTTGGTAACATGCAAACATCGGTAGCCATTAGCATGCTTGTACTGCTTAGCATGAATGAGCAGTACTTAGCAAAGTGCAGCAGTGCCAAAATTCACAATAGTTTAAGGAAACTACAGAAATATTCTGCCTGTTCTGGACTTGAACTCAGGACCTACTACACATAAAGCATAACTCTACCCATGTAGCTAGCTGGATGTTGTAAAAACTTGTATACCTTCACATATACTACTAGGCTACCTGTTAGCATTGCTGAGCACCATGCCAAGCCACACAAACATGCTTAAACACATCTATAAATAAATAAATTACATCCAGTTTCTATTTTTAGTTGTTTGGCAGGTGTCGGTGATGTATGTATAAGCTTCACGCAAATCTGATGCACTCCGCACCATGCCAAAAATAAAAAAAAAGAAAAGAAAAAATGTAATTAAGATAATTAATTACATCCAGTTTCTATTTTTAGATGTTTATCAGCTGTCAGTTTTCTATATGTAAGCACAGCTTGGCATTGCTGCATGGCTTCATCATGCAAACATGCAGTTAAAAAATATAAAACATCATAAAAATGACATATTATACATTTGACACACTTCACAACATTACAATTGTGTCAGGGAGCATTATAGGGAGACTCACACTCATCTGCAGCCATGGGTAGCCGCTACACTACTCTCTACACTGATTCAATATCCATGTTCCTTGGCTCTCCCTCAGCAGCACACCATCATTAATTTGCATGGCGTGCTGCTGAGGGGAAACTGTGACCGCGTACATGGTTATATTCCATGTAGGCTCTATATGGTGTCTACATGGATTTTATTAAATCCTGGGGATTCTGTATTTAGTATGACACATGTTAAAAATATATGAAATATATTAAATATAATACCAATAAAGTTTAAAATATTTAAAAAATATGTACAAAAATTATAATTTTCCAGATCTTAATCTAAGCAAAGGGTGAGCAGAAATATATTAATTTGAGCCCGGAGCTTCAGTCACATTCAACGTAAGTTGTCATAACATTTCACTATGTTCAAATTTCATTTGCCCAGTTCACCCTCATGGATTAATTATAACCTGTTCCAAAATTGCAAAATCAAATTTATTATTTTGGCCATTTATTAATAGATGTTTACATACAGCATTATTAGAATTATTATTTATTTCAAACACATGTTCATATACATGTTTAATAAGCAACGTTCAGTTTTGCCATATAAAAACAAGAACATTCCATACATTTGGCAAAATACACAACTCCTCTGGATGAACAACTCCCTTTACACAAAAATACATTTGATTTCAATATGCTATTTAAGTTTAAAGTTTCTCCTTCTAAGATATAAGTACAATGGTTACATCACCCCCAACGAGTCATACAGGGTTTGAATTAAGCTCTGAATCCTATTTTGAGTGAATTCAAAAATATTTTTAAAATTATTCGCTATCTTATACACACAATTAGGTTCACTACCAAACCACATTATGAACCATAGGGTTAACGTTAAAAATATTCCAAATTCTTAACAATTATATTTTTAAGTTCTGTCATACCTAGATTCAATTGCACCACCATAACTCACTTAGTTGTCAGTATTATTTGTTAAACTGATACCTAAGAGGAGTTTACGTCTATGGCCCCATCCACAATGAACCTCATTGCTAATATGTATAACCAAATACTTGAGATAACCCCTAGTCAAAACATATTAACAATTTTGTCCATCTCACCATCATCACATTCTGATGTCATTCTCACTACCCTTACACATTGCCCTTCTACTAAATTCTTTTTTGAAAGAAAGGGTGAGAAGTTAAGAAATATAGATAAGAATTACTAAGGTGGGCTTCCTGTGGATCTGCAACTTAAAACCACTATGTGAGGGCATAATCCAGGTATCTAAATAATTAATACTGTTATTGCTATGAAAAGTAAATCTTAAAAAAGCAGGTCTCCCATCCAAAAATAATAAAAATTGCTTCACTTGTTCTTCTGAACCTTCCCAAAGGATGAATATATCATTCAGAAATTACAGATACAATTTAATATACTGGGAAACCTCACAATTAAACACATAACATTTTTCTCAAGCTACCACCACCAAATTATCACATATCTGTACACATGCTATGCCCTTCACCACCACTTTAATTTGTTTAAATAATTCACCTTCAAAAAATATAATTATCCAATACAAGGGAAAGCAAATCAATAATTAAGTGATCTTTTCATCTGTTAAAAAATCATAATCTATTAAACTATCATGAAATAAATCTAATCCCTTATCATTTGGGGTGGATGTAACATGTTTTGCAATTTTGGAACAGGTTAGAAATAATCCACGAGGGTTGGACTAGGAAACAAAATTAGAACATAGTGTTACAACAACTTAGGTTGTTTGCAACTGAAGCTCTAGGCTTAAATGAATGTAGCTCTATACATCCTTTGCTTAGATTAAGATCTGTCAAATTATAATTTATTTTTGACATGTTTTTAAACTTTATTGGTATTATATTTAATATGTCTCATATATTTTAACATGTGCCATACTATGTAGAGAATGTATGTAATGGTGAAAGAAGAGTTTTCTCTTTAATTTGATTAATTAAATGAAGCATTTGATTGGTATTTTATATAAGGTTTAGCATTCTCATTTTAATTGTTCTGATGAAGTCCCAGGGTTAGGGACAAAAGAGCTCAATGTTTTATAATTAATAAAGTTGGACTTGTTTTATTTTATTTGTGGCTGCGCACTTGTATCCTATGTTGTCCTGCACCCATTATTCTTTTTTTGGAAATTAAAAACACTCCTCAAACAAACTTGAAACTGAATTTGATAATTCCAAAACTGCTTAGACATAAGCGATTATTGAGTTTTTCCTTTTATTTATTTATTTAGTTTTTTTGTAATTATAGATAAACATGACAGTGGTACCTAAAAGAGGCATATAAGTACTTTTCTTTACTCACAAATCAAAACCTTGTTTAGTAATACTAAAAGTGGTCAAAACAGTGTTTTCTAGAAAGTGGCAATGTTAATACAGTTCATATAGGGTATATAGTCTTCTAAACCTCACAATGAAAAGAAAAATGATAAGCCATAGTGTGGATTCGATAAAGCCTACATAGTCTGCTCAATGTTGTGACATGGCACACAGAAGTGAGTGCACTGTTTTGTATTCAGTAAACATGCAGACATGGTAGACATCATGGCATGCTAATTACAGCATAAGCAGCTGAAGTGTATGCTAATTAACCGATCCAAGGTGGAGGAGCTATTCAACAATCATTAAAGCAATCATGTAGACTCATGAAGGTTATCCCTGAGAATTCTAAAACCTACTGGAATACAGGCACAGAAACAATGTTAGGGACTGCAGTGGTTCTTATACATGTGTATGTGCAACAGGGCCAAGTCTATGCTGCTGCTGCTGCTAATCGACCTCAACCAAGAAGGGGAAGGGTGTTTAGATCCTGTTCAACTTTCCATGGTCTGCATGATGTAGAAATTGTAGAGCTCTACAGGGTGTATAGAAGCACACTATGATAACTCTGCAACCTCTGTTATCCACAATTGAGATCAAGGGGAAATCATGGAAGCCAGTACCAGTAGAGACTAAGGTATGCGTAGCACAGGAACCTTTCAGAGACCAACAGGGGATATGTTAGGGTTGTCACAGGCAACAGCATCCAGGATCTTACATTAATTCCTGAATAGTATGTTACAACTTGACAGTGATTATATATACAGTTTCTCCATACACCCAAGTACAGAACAGCAACTATGCAGTATTTCTACCCTGTAGCACACTTCCCTGAAGTCATAGACATGATAGACTGCATGCACATTGAAATCAAAATACCACCTGGGGAACAGGGAAAGGTGTACATAAACAGAAAGTGTTTCCACTCCATTAACTGCCAGGTGTTTTGTAATGTTAAGGGAATCATCCTTAATGTGTGTGCTGGCAACCCTGGCAGTTAGTATGACTCACATATCTGGCACAACTCCTAGCTCTATCACAGGTTTTCCAAGGATGGTATCCCATAGGATGATTAAATGGGGGATGCAGGGTATGTACTTGAGCCATGGCTGATGACCCCCATCAGAAATGCACATCTACCCACCACAGAATGCTATAATGAGGCACATGCTCAAACAAGAAATATCAAAGAGCATGTGTTTGGCGTGTGGAAGTCATGATTCCAGTATGTAAATACATCAGGGAGAGCCTTTCAGTACAATTCCCATACCTGTGCTGATATTTTCACTTTCTGTACCATCCATGAAAATATTATTCTGAGGAAACAGCTGCAACAGAAACACCAAGGGGAAGGGGCACACATCTCACCACAACCACTGATAAGATTACCACAACCACACACATGTGAGAAGCCAGACCAGGACAACCACCCACTGTGGTTAAAGGTAGATGTAGGCATGCACAATATGTCCTCTCCCTGGCCAAGAGGCAATGAATAGTACACATGCTTACCACCTAAGGGGGAAAACTTGCATCCTCTGCACATACATACACTAACACTGATGCCAGGCAACCCTCGCAACCATTACTTACCCATGTAATGGCTGTGTACTGCAAATATCACACAGACTCAGTCCCAAAGTAAAACACTTGTAACTGCTGGACTATCAAGGTAAGTGCTGAACATAGAATATGACAAGAAATGTCTAAGAACACAAATGAATGGCAGATCCTTGCATGCTGTTACCTACTGATATAACTAAGTATAAAGTGCGTGATATAATGTTGTTGTGTTTATTATACACAAACCAATATTTAGTCCAAAACAATGAATACTAGTGGAGTACTAGATTGTTTACCATGGAAAACCAGAAGGACTGCACAATTGCAAGGGCAAAACTCTTTGACACCCAGCTTCTGCTGTGGCAACACACAAACAGTAGTTAGTTCCCCCATCCTCAAAACAATGGGAAAATAACAGTTCATACAATCCAAGGAATAACACATAATGCACTTGTTATAAATGTTTTCCACACAATTGTCACAAAATATGTACATATTTACAACAAAAAAGTAAATTGTATACAATTGCTAGTCACCTCTCACTGTGTCTGGCACGCCCCTGCCAATATCTATGGGTCATCTTAGAAGCATAACACCCTTGTGTCATTGACAATTTAACTACTTTACATTTCCATGGAATAAGATAGAGGACAGTAAAGTTACCAGTTTCAACAATACCAAATGTAATGACAGTTAATAAGGCTGTCTATCTGTGAAAGTCAATGCATGCCAGAAATGCCTATGGCAAAAGAGAATAAGTACATACAGATAATTTAATCTCCTATTGCATATATATATATATATATATATATATATATATATATATATAAATGTTTTATGTGTAACATGTTAAATCTAGCATGTACTTGAAAAATACAAGTAGATTTTAACAACATCAGAAGCCTTCTGTGCAGATAAATCAAAATGAATATAGTTACATTGTTACCTTCTTATGGTGTAGATTCAGGCCTCTGAGCACAGTGAAGATGCAAATGAGGTGTAAACTCATTAGAACTGTTGAATCCCAAACTTTTGCCTTCATGTAGCACATGTAAACATAGTGTAGGCACTACTTCAGTGCTCGTAGCTAACAGATTGCAAATGTGAATTATTAGTGGGAGGGAGAAGGAATATACAACAGTTCCGACTCCCTGCCTGCAGTGGGTGTGTCAGCCAGATTACACTTACAAATTGTAGAAGTAATTGTCACAAGCTTTAAAATGGAAATGTACAGCACACATTTCTCATTTTCTATGCACTAATAGTCAAAGTCTCCTGTAATGAAAACTTTAATTTGCTCTCATGTAATATTGACATATATTTTAAGGACAATGATACAAAATGCCCTGTAGACTGCATGTATAAGAGAAGAATGAACATAATATAAAGAGAGGACAGAACTGCACTGGTACAAACAATAATCATAAATGGTTGTGTAACCATTAATTGTACTAAATATGTAAGCATGTACAAATGACTGAGAAGTGAACACATGTTATATGTCTTTATAATACTGTGGTGGAAATCGGACTTGCTTATATGCACAATGACTTTCATTCTTGCTTCAAAGCTGTTTCTGTGCAAAGAGAGAGATAAGACTCCCTTACTGTGTTTTGTAGGCTCAGTAGTCTGACAGTTCAAATCCAGAGCTGTGGAAAAATATGTAATGTGCATTAAAATGTATTTTGCAATGTTTTTTCCTTTTTTCTTGTTATTTTTTATAATATTAATATTTGGGTGGCATGTGGCTTAGAGCAGACACAGTGAAACTGATAAATACATTAAATTTAATGCGAAGTTGCTTGTATGATAAAGACTGCATAAATTACAGTTGTGAATCAAGTGTCTGTGTAGCACACCTGGTAAACACAATGAAGTGTACAAGTGGATATTATATTTAGATCATGGTTCAAGCCCCACATTTACCTTTTAATAATGAAACTTAATAAAAACTTGTTGCAAGAATAATGCATATCTAGCTTTGCCTGTCATGTTTGCACGTCACTTACCTATGTACAAAGATGGTCTAATGTCCCAGACAACAAGCAGACATTGTCAATTTCAAAATGGATACTTTGTTACCCCTTTTGCTTTCCATCATGCAAACCCGCTAAGTGACATTGTGCAATGGTCAACAGCAGCTGCAGGTCCACAACAACTGCAGATACTAAGGAGACACTTGTCAATTTCAAAACCGATACCAAATGTGGTTTGCCACTGTGCAAACATGTTAAGCGGCACTGCACAGTGATCAGCACACATGCAATTGTGCTTAAAATGAAAATATACAGCTCCTGTCTAGTTGTTTCTGTGAAGGATGTGCAAGTTAAGGGCTACATATTAGATGAGCCTGGGTTCTAATACAGCAAAGGACACAGTTTTATTACTGCTGTTTGTATATAAAAAATAAGATTAGAAAAATAATTACACATAGAAATAACTATCTTTAGTAGGTGCATTGAACATACACATAATATCAGATATACCATTAAATGTATAACTGTGTGTATCAGAATTATGGTTGTGCAATTAAACATTTATTTTCTGAACTTTCATGTCACACACATACATGGTTAAACATTCAAGTCTTTAATACATATATGTAACTAATGAGCAGGTCAGACAAACCAGGTCTCAGTTGTAATGAGGACTATGCACAGTAATGAATGCAAAAAATACACTTGCAGCCCAAACTTACCTGTAACAAATGATATTAGTTAATGCTCACTATATAGGTGAATCAGATTTATAATCTGGCACACTAACAATTTTGCTATGAACGAAAATTTTATTTTTTTAATTTTATTGGCATTCAATAATACATTTATACAACAGACTTACTGGATTTTTTATTTGTTTGCATTGGAATCTTAATATAAACTCAACTGAAGTACATCCCGGTGAAACTGTTTTTGACACTATGTGAGCCTCTTGTTTGTTTGGACACTGACAATTTTGTTAATGCTTGGCCACTCAATTTTAATAAATAAAGAGCAATGTAAACATTATTTCAAATAACAATAACTATGTATAGCGCTGGGGGTCATATGAATTATATGTGTGAGTGAGGGTATACTGACAATTATGTTTCTGTAATTATAATTGTCTTTTTTGTCCTGGATGGACTTCATATTTCAATGATTGTCACAAACACATGAATGCATAAACCAGGACCTTGTCAGGTGACACGCATACATGGTAAACCCCTCACTCTGTCATGAGTATATATAATTATTGAGCATATCTGACAAGCATGGTAAGGATGAAAAACACCTATGAGTAAGAATATGGGTTGTCTATTTTACATAGGTTTGAATCCCACATTGTAAAAATTACTTTTATCAGTGTGTAAAGACACCAAAAATGTGTCAGGTCATAAAATATATACCCCTAATACATGTCTGCATAGCTAAATCAACTATGAGTTACAGCAGCATCCAAATCCAAAAACTAATGCCAACTGTCACATTACCTTTCCTATTTCATAAACTGCCTTCTTCAGTGTTTGGCACTGTTTCTCTCTGCTTAACACCACACAAACATGGTTGGCATGGTTGCTGGGTTTGTATACTAGCTACAAAATGCAATATCTCAGATTGGAAGGAAAACACTCTAATTGTTGCTGTCGGACCTGTATTGACATGGCAGGAGCTGGATGGGAGGATTGCCAATTTAGAGCTTAAAGATGGGGTGTGGAGGAGTCCAGAATTTTCACTGCACTCTCCATGAAGCACCATAGCCTTAGGCTACTACAGGGGGACTATATCAGGTCTCAATACAAATCTGAGGATTGGAATAGTCTGGCCAAGGCTGTCTCCAGTGCAACTGGTATTCCAGGCACTGAAAAGCAACACAGGAACCTCTATAATGACCTGGAAAGGAGCAAGCAGGAACAACTAAACCAGTGGCTGGATAAGTTTAGAACTGCTGACATGACATCCCACAGTTGAAATAAACAGATAATAATATTTCAATTTAGACAGAAAGCTGGATTTAACCAAGACTGGTATGCATAATAATCTCCTCTTTTTCTCCCCTTTTTCTTTTACAGCCACCCAGGAGATTGCAGTGAACAGAGCTGGCCATACTGAGGGTTTGACAAGACTAAGAGAAGCATAGAGCATATCTCAACCTCTCCAGGGTCTCCTCCACCTGTTCCCTACTCTCACTACAGATCACAATGTCATCTGCAAACATCATAGTCCACGGGGACTCTTGTCTGATCTCATCTGTCAACCTGTCCATCACCAATACAAATAAGAAAGGGCCCAGAGCTGAACCTTGATGTAATCCCACCTTCACCTTAAACGCATTCATCACTCCCACCGCAGATCTCACTGCTGTCACACTACCCTCATACATATCCTGTATCACTCTTACATACTTCTCTGACACTCCTGACTTCCTCATACAATACCACAACTCCTCTCTAGGCACCCTGTCATATGCTTTCTCTAAATCCACAACGACACAATGCAACTCTTTCTGACATTCTCTGTACTTCTCCATCAACACTCTCAAAGCAAACATTGCATCTGTAGTGCTCTTTCCTGGCATGAAACCATACTGCTGATCACTAATCATCACCTCCCTTCTTAACCCAGCTTCCACTACTCTTTCCCATAACTTCATGCTGTGACTGATCAGTTTAATCCCTCTGTAGTTACTACAGCTCTGCACATCACCCTTATTCTTAAAATCGGTACCAAAACACTTTTTCTCCATTCCTCAGGCATCCTCTCACTTTCTAAGATTTCATTAAACAATCTAGTTAAAAACTCCACTGCCATTTCACCTAAACACCTCCATGCTTCCACAGGTATGTCATCTGGACCAACAGCCTTTCCATTCTTCATCCTCTCCATAGCTATCCTTACTTCCTCCTTGCTAATCCACTGCACTTCATGATTCACTATCTGCACATCATCCAACCTTCTCTCACTCTCATTCTCTTCATTCATTAACCTCTCAAAGTACTCTTTCCATCTGCTCAACACACTCTCCTCGCTTGTGAGTATGTTTCCCTCATTATCCTTGATCACCCTTACCTGCTGCACATCTTTACTATCTCGGTCCCTCTGTCTAGCCAATTGGTACAGGTCCTATTCTCCCTCCTTAGTGTCCAACCTTTTATACAACTCATCATAGGCCTTATCCTTAGCCTTCACCACCTCTCTCTTTGCCATGCACCTCATCTCCTTATACTCTTGTCTACTTACTTCTTTGCCAACCTCTTTTTCTATATAGTCTCCTGTACTTCTTCATTCCACCACAAGGTCTCCTTGTCCTCCTTCCTCTTTCCAGATGTCACACCAAACACCTTTCTAGCCATCTCTCTTGCTAGATCTGCTGTAGTTACCCAGCTATTCGGTAACTCTTCACTGCCACAGTGCCTGTCTTAACTCTTCCCTGAACATCACCTCACAATTAATTGGAAGGAAAACACTCTAATTGTTGCTGTTGGACCTGTATTGACATGGCAGGAGCTGGATGGGTGGATTGCCAATTTAGAGCTCAAAGATGGGGTGTGGAGGAGTCCAGAATTTCCACTGCACTCTCCATGAAGCACCATAGCCTTAGCCTACTACAGGGGGACTATATCAGGTCTCAATACAAATCTGAGGCTTGGAATAGTCTGGCCAAGGCTGTCTCCAGTGCAACTGGTATTCCAGGCACTGAAAAGCAACACAGGAACCTCTATAATGACCTGGAAAGGAGCAAGCAGGAACAACTAAACCAGTGGCTGGATAAGTTTAGAACTGCTGACATGACATCCCACAGTTGAAATAAACAGATGATAATATTTCAATTTAGACAGAAAGCTGGATTTAACCAAGACTGGTATGCATAATAATCTCCTCTTTTTCTTCCCTTTTTCTTTTACAGCCACCCAGGAGATTGCAGTGAACAGAGCTGGCCATACTGAGGATTTGACAAGACTAAGAGAAGCAAGGGATATGTATGCAGCACAAACTCTTCTTCTTTCTCCCATCAGGGGTTGCCACAGCAGATCAACTGTTTCCATTTCTTCCTGAACTCTGCATCTTGCTCTGTAAGACCAACCACCTGCATGTCCTTTCTCACCACATCCATAAACCTTATCTTAGGCTTTCCTCTTTTCCTGTTACCTGGCAGCTTCATCTTTAGCATATTTTTCCCAATGTACTCTGCATCCCTCCTCAGCACATGTCCAAACCAATGTAAGCTTGCCTCTCTGGCTTTGTCTCCGAACCTTCCAACTTAGGCTGACCCTCTAGTATACTTATTCCTAATCCTGTCCATCCTCATCACACCCAGTGCAAATCTTAACATATTCAGCTCTGCCACGTCAAGCTCTGACTCCTGCCTTTTTGTCAATGCCACTGTCTCCAACCCATATAACATAGCTGGTCTCACTACCCTCTTGTAGACCTTACCTTTCACTCTTACTGGTACTCGTCTGTCACAAATCACTCCTGACACTCTTCTCCACCCACTCCATCCTACCTGTGCTCTCTTCTTCACCTCTCTTCCACACTCACCATTACTCTGAACTGTTGACCCCAAGTATTTAAACTCATCCACCTTCACAACCTATACTCCCTGCATCCTCACCATTCCTCTGTCATCCCTCTCATTCACATACATATATTCTGTCTTAATCCTGCTGACCTTCCTTCCTCTTCTCTCTAGAGCATATCTCAACCTCTCCAGGGTCTCCTCCACCTGTTCCCTACTCTCACTACAGATCACAATGTCATCTGCAAACATCATAGTCCACGGGGACTCTTGTCTGATCTTATCTGTCAACCTGTCCATCACCAATACAAATAAGAAAGGGCTCAGAGCTGAACCTTGATGTAATCCCACCTCCACCTTAAAAGCATCCATCACTCCCACCGCAGATCTCACCGCTGTCACACTACCCTCATACATATCCTGTATCACTCTTACATACTTCTCTGACACTTCTGACTTCCTCATACAATACCACAACTCCTCTCTAGGCACCCTGTCATATGCTTTCTCTAAATCCACAACGACACAATGCAACTCCTTCTGACATTCTCTGTACTTCTCCATCAACACTCTCAAAGCAAACATTGCATCTGTAGTGCTCTTTCCTGACATGAAACCATACTGCTGATCACTAATCATCACCTCCCTTCTTAACCCAGCTTCCACTACTCTTTCCCATAACTTCATGCTGTGACTGATCAGTTTAATCCCTCTGTAGTTACTACAGCTCTGCACATCACCCTTATTCTTAAAAATCGGTACCAAAACACTTTTTCTCCATTCCTCAGGCATCCTCTCACTTTCCAAGATTTCATTAAACAATCTAGTTAAAAACTCCATTGCCATTTCACCTAAACACCTCCATGCTTCCACAGGTATGTCATCTGGACCAACAGCCTTTCCATTCTTCATCCTCTCCATAGCTATCCTTACTTCCTCCTTGCTAATCCACTGCACTTCATGATTCACTATCTGCACATCATCCAACCTTCTCTCACTCTCATTCTCTTCATTCATTAGCCTCTCAAAGTACTCTTTTCATCTGCTCAACACACTCTCCTCGCTTGTGAGTATGTTTCCCTCATTATCCTTGATCACCCTTACCTGCTGCACATCTTTACTATCTCGGTCCCTCTGTCTAGCCAATCAGTACAGGTCCTATTCTCCCTCCTTAGTGTCCAACCTTTTATACAACTCATCATAGGCCTTATCCTTAGCCTTCACCACCTCTCTTTTTGCCATGCACCTCATCTCCTTATACTCTTGTCTACTTTCTTTACCTCTCTGACAATCCCACTTCTTCTTTGCCAACCTCTTTTTCTATATAGTCTCCTGTACTTCTTCATTCCACCACCAGGACTCCTTGTCCTCCTTCGTCTTTCCAGATGTCACACCAAACACCTTTCTAGCCATCTCTCTTACTAGCTCTGCTGTAGTTACCCAGCTATTCGGTAACTCTTCACTGCCACAGTGCCTGTCTTAACTCTTCCCTGAACATCACCTCACAATTACCATTTTTCAATTTCCAGCATTTGATCCTTGGTGCTGCCCTCACACTCATCCTCCTCCTCTTGATCACCATCCTATGCTGCCTAACTACACTTTCCCCTGCCACCACTTTACAGTCTCCAATCTCCTTCAGACTGGCCCTTCTACATAAGATATAATCCACCTGTGTGCATCTTCCTCCACTCTTGTATGTCACCCTATGCTCACCCTATGCCCTTCCCTCTTGTTAAAATACGTATTCAACACAGCCATGTCCATCCTTTTCACAAAATCCACTACCATCTGACCTTCTGCATTCCTTTGCTTAACACCATACCTACCCATCACTTCCTCATCCCCTCAGTTCCCTTCACCAACATGCCCATTGAAATCTGCTCCAATCACCAGTCTCTCACCCTTGGGTACAGTCATCACCACTTCATCCAACTCACTCCAAAATTTTTCTTTCTCATCCATCGTACACAAACTAATAAAATAATGTTCACTAAAAGTATTGCCCTTGAATACATTATTAGTAAAATAAATGCATATCTTAACTGTAAAATCAAGCAAGCATACTTTAGTCTGTAGCTCAAGCCAACTGTAGGAATCAATTGTAGTAGTGTATTCAGATGTTCAGATCCCACCAGTAACAGATATATAGTACAATACTTTAAAAATATTACATAATAATTTCAACTTAATTGGCATACATGTCATGCTATTAACTTAAGCTATATTATTTGATTAAGCATATCTGCAATATATGCATATTGTAAGGATTACTTGGAGCAGTCATCAGTCATAGTTTGTAGTTGTTAAAAAGTATAAATAATGTAGAACTAAAATTATTTTATTTATATCATAGTAACTTATTGTATTTCACATATGATAGTAATAATTATCTTCTTTTTTACTCTAACCCCAACCCTTATCTCTCTTTTTATTTTTGTATGTGTGGTCATAATGATTTGATGTCATCAATTTCTGACACTTACAAAATACTTTACAGCACAGAGAGATAGGCCAACCACTGCAGCTCAGCCTGCCCCCCTCCAACAGCTCCTCTACCAGCGCCAACCACATATAGGACAGAACCTGGCAATACTGCCTCTGCAGCCTCTGCACTACCTGGGCCCTCCACATCAGGTAGCATTACTCTGAGATTGGTGCAGTGATACTCTCTGGGAGTATTGGTGGAGTTGGTGATTTTGTCACACACCTGGAGAGGCCAGGCATGGAGCATAACGTCATGGAAAGCACCATTGGTGCACACCTCAGCCAGCTGGAGAAGATGCTTGCTGGAATGCTGTGCAAACAAAAGCATCAAGCACTCCAACAGAAAGCTGAGGAGGGGTTTGGTGATGAATGTTCTGAGGATGAGAACTAGATTCTCAATTTTCCCACATTGGAGAGGCATTGGTATTCACAGTCCCTTTCCTATCCCCAGTCATGGTGTCCCCCAACCTGTTGTGTCCCTCCGCATCCCTGTCTCTTGTCTTGTTTGTCATGTTTGTCTACATCCACTTCATTACCTGCCCTACGTACCTGACTCTGAAATACTTATATCCCTTAGCCAAAATTCCTCTCTTACTGAAATAAAAACAGAAAAATGGGCACCTGTCCCCCCCAAAATATTGTCACATTCATAGCTCTCCACTTTACACATGTGTCTAATAGATACATTTGATTCTGTCCAATTGGCTATACAACATGATTGCATTGTTGTCACTCATCATTGTTGAGGTGACAGTCCAAATTCAGATAATATTCTATACATATTCATGTTACATTGTTGAAGAGGTGGATAGCTATGCTTCTTTCCTAACACTCCTCTGCATAATCCTATATTGCTTTCCCTTTGTTCTTCCCCCTGCTTGTCCCCATTTTGCAACTTTTCAGTCTACCTCATTTTCACACCTTTAATCTAGTCAAAAATTAGAATCACACACCACACCCATAAATAAGAAATCCCTAATGAAGCCCTTTACTTTTTGTCCTCTGCATTTGCACAGAGTTTGGTATCACACATGAATGATGAGCAGTGGTAAATGGCTCATGTCTTATGGCATGGTGTGGTTACCTCTATGCAATGCTGCTTAAATCCACTGGGCTAAGGAAACAAACAGGTAAAGTAGAATAAAGGCACTCATATTAAACATTTCATATAAAATATTTATTTAGACCAATGACTGAATAATTATGTAACTCTATGTGTGCACTGCTGACAAAAATTGAGTACTGTTTGATTTTATACAGTAGTCATTCCCTCTCACATTTCCAATAATTATCACATCATGAACACATAAGTAAAAATATTCGATAAAACTGGATTCAACCCTGTATCATCTGTGCTCAAAATAAGAACTCAATGTTCTTACACTTGCTGCCACAGAGTCAGCTAGGCAGCAGATGTGTTTCTTCCACTCAGCAATGTCCAAAGTGCTGCCTGATGTGCATCTCCACTTAGCTGCATGGAAGAAAGAAAATTAATGCAACTTTATAATTTTCCAAATGAAATAGAGACCTGTTTTTGCTCATCACTTAATTGCATGCAAACAGGGAAAGCAGCATAATTATTTTATAAGGTTATACAATTTATGACACACCATATCTGAAATGAACTAGTTATGAATGTCATAGTATCTGTTAGCTATGTCCACCATAGCCAGTATGGCTAAATATTTCTTAAGTTCAATTAAAGGCCTTAAATGTGTATCTTCATGTGCAAACACTTAGCCATCAATCTCGCAAACCAGCTGCTTGGCAGTGTACTATGGAAAGAGCTTATTAGCATATATTACTTATGTTTACTGCCTAGTTAGTCTTCATCTCATTAAAGTCCATGTAAAGACACAACCAAAGGGAAGGCACTTTTTAATGACTGCACACATATTTACACTCAGTCTTGTGTTACCTGCACACAAGCACTTGAAACTTGGTATCTCAGTACTTGTTCTGAAATATCAACTACACTACAGAAATAAAGACATAAATGCATTATTACATAACATGTACACCTTTATAATGACAATGCACATTCAGATTATCTTATACTTGTATTAATGGGGACAGCAATTTTTCACAAATATGAACACTTAAATATGATCAAAAAATGTGTGTGTTATAATTTAAGCATGTAATGTGCACAACATCCAGGAAAATAGCTGCATATGTCTCATTTCTGCTACAAGCATCCCTGACAGCTGATTGCATCTGGCTTGACAAGCTGTCTCTTAAAGTATGCCTGTACATTGGAAACACAACAGGAAATAGTACATCCACACTTTGCGTACCACTCTCATAACAGGATATGTTACCCACAATTTATAATGATGATGGCATCATCTAGAAAGACCAGTATGATAAGACAAATACATATCTCAAAAGAGTGTAACCATGTATCCTACTGCCATCAATTCATTCCCATCGAGTGCAAATATTATGACAGTAGTACATGGTTACCCATGCATTTCATACAGGCCTCCCAATATCTTCTCTCAAACATCCAGAGATGATGTGGTTCACTATAAGTTGTCCAGCAGCATTGTAAAAGTCAGACTTTGCTGTAGAAATTGTATTAAGTACTGAGTTCTCCACCTGGTGTACTTAGGTAGGGATTCTAATCTCAGTGTGGTCAGTTGACATTCAAGAGACCACTTTAGACCAGTATATGAAACACTCTTAATACCATCTTCTTCTCACCAGACACTGCTGATATCATCAGCTATAAAGTGTAGTCCTACGCTGTAAAATCTAGACTTGTGTTTTGAGAATTGTAAATACTGTACTGTGTAAGTAGTCAGGTAGAAGATCTAATGTCACTAATGTCAACTGGTGTGTGTGTGTGTGTGTGTGTGTGTGTGTGTGTGTGTGTGTGTGTGTGTGTGTGTGTGTGTGTGTGTGTGTGTGTGTCTGTCAGTGTTTACTTGCTTGACATTCAAAAGACCATTTTAGACCAGCATGTGAGACACTCCTACTACTATCTTCTTCTCAACAGACACTACTAATGTCATCAGCTATACAGTGCTGTCTGACACTGTAGAAGCCACACTTGTGCTGTGGTGCTTGCATTAAGTACTGTGCTCTGTAGTTAGTTAGTCAGGTAGGGTTTCTACTTTCACTGTGATCGACTGGTTTGTGTATGAATTCAACAATCAGTATGGTGACAGTTTTAGAACACCATGTGAGTCTACAGCTATGTCAGACCCTCTTCCAAACATCTTCTTGTAACATCCACTGATGATGTCATCCTGTATAACATGCACTCTGACAGTATTCAAAATAAACATGTGCTGTGGCAGTAATGTTAACTACTGTGTTCTCAAGCTACTTTAACTAGATATATAGGGGTTCTAATCTGACAGCAGGCAACTTGAGTGTGTATACACTCAAGTATTGCTTTTGAGACAATTTAACACAGACATGTGACTCAACATCCATATCAAACACTCCTCCCAGTATGTTCTTCTCCACATACATTGATACATTTGACTCCACATCCATGTCAGACACTCCTCCCAGCACGTTCTTCTCAGCATACAATGAGGTAATCATACTCCATAAAGTACAATGTGGCAGTATTAAAGTCAGACATATGTGGTGGTGCTACTGCTACATTGCATATCATTTATCTGCTATACCTATACAAATGTAATGCTCAAATCAGACCCAGGCTACTGCTGTGTGTGTGTTTTTTTGGTATACTATGCAATTGCATGATCTTTTGTATTGCTTTACATTTTACTACCACTTAGGAGAACTTATCATGTAGCCCATGCATCCACCATCCTCTTTGTTCTTCTGCCCACATGACATATTTCCTGCAGAGGAGTGGATGATGTCCTTATTTCAAATATGCATACATAAAACATGAAGCAGGGTCCTTCCATGAGCCTCTGCAAGCCTTCTCCAGACCACTGCATGTGCGATTGCTAATTTTGTTATGGTGTGGTGCAAATTACCCATATGGACAGTTGCATTATGTAATGCAATCCAAGAAATACATACTCACAATACTCTTACTATCTCCCATTATATAGACATAGTGATTTTGCTTTAAATGGTATAATAATAGTTAGGAATTATGTGATGTTGGCCATTAACTTGTTGCTGCCGGTGACACATGCTATGTTGAGTTGTGCATGTGCAGTATGCCTCAAGAGGTTATTACAATCTGTGCTGCGAGCTAATTTATTGATGTCCACTATTGCCAGTTCATTACATGCTCCTTCTATAATAGCTGTAGTAATATTCCTCCTGAGAACTGTTAACATGGTATGATAAAATTGTATCTATATTGTTAGCTTATTAAAACATGTGTTGTTACAGTGGGGCAGTTCAACATTCTACACAGTTATCATTCCACCATGATGGGAACATTTGCTATATGGCACAGGTATGCAAGTGTCTACCTACCATCAATAAATTCTCTGTGACAGATATCAATATAAACTCATACTGATTACATGGGCACATAAGTCTTGTTTCATCCACATGTAATGTTGTGATATACATAGCAATATCACATGCTTTGATTCAATTGCAACCTTGTGGAATTCATTGTATATGCAGCTGTTTTGCGATTCCCAAGGATTATTGAGGTGGTCAGCAGCACCGTTATGTGACCATTATTATTTGTGTCAGGAAATGTTCTTCATGAGCCACAAACAACTGATATGTAATGTGTCTTTGTATGGCATCAAGTTACTCAAACACAGCTTTCACATGAAGCAGATATAGGCATGTAATTACATGACACTGGTACAGTTGTATGATTGTGTGAACAGTACCAGTGTGTGGAATATCAAGCATGACCGAGGTTGCATTTGAAGGTCTTTTCACAAATCATGTATTTCAATAAATGTGAAATGTTAATGGGAATACACAACTAAGCACTATGCTGTTTGTGGATGCCACCAGACAAACTCATCTGGATAATATAGACAATCTGTTAGCTGAGAGTGTGTCTCACACTTCACGCACCTGTAGCCATCAGCCAAAGTCTACATGTGAACATTACTCAGTTTTTATTCTCAGGAGGGCAGCTCATCTGTGTACTTTGTATGGCTAATAACAGACAATTGATGGGCCCTGACAACATCACAGGTTGCCTACAGTGTTGCATAAAACATGACCTTGCAGACACAGTTGGATCCCTAATTCAACACAACATCCAGATAGCATATGCTGTAGTAGAAGGGTGTATAGCAGCATACATTCATCTGACCAGGGAGGACCATCATCTGATGCATGGAGTTATAGAACCTTACTCCTGTCTCTCCACATCTGTAAGGTAGACCAACGAGTCATCAAGGACCTTAACAAAAAGGACACAAGTAATCTTCCAACTGTGAACCAAACCTGTGTTTGATTTGTTAAGGCTACTTCTGTTTGATGTCTTCAAGGTCACCAAGGGCATGCATGGGGAAAGCACTATTATTCTGCATAACTTGACCTGGTCAATGCATGAGATACAAATTCACATTCAGATATTACAGAGAATCTCTCTAAAGTGGGCATAAACATGTATGTCACTAAGTGGGTCGACAACTGGATCACATAAGTGACAGATGATGTCAAAGTGTGTGATGTCACCTCATACTAGAGCCCAGTGTTGGGTCCATACCTCAGGGTTCTGTACTAGGCCCTTTCCTGTTCAGCATTTAAGTCTCAGATCTTAAGACTAACTTACACATCTTTTGCCTAACCAGCTTTGTGGAAAAATGGACAATCATTCAATTCAAGTACTATACTGGTATAATGCAGACATTATTAACACATACATAAGATTGTTGCCACAGCCATGGGGACACAGTAGATGAGCAAAAATCATGGGGACATTACTTCCTTTATGAAAGAAAATACACAAGCTATTTACAATATAGGCAGCACACCCCTATAAGCAGACCAAGTGGTATGTGACCTGTGTACTCAGGTAGATGGTATACAGAATGTCCATCAGCATATGTCCACCGTGGTGACTAATCCCTTGTATGCAGCACAACTCTTGAGTATATGTGAGACATCCATATCAAAGTGCATTATGGTCCCATTGTTCTCAGCCCTCATCACACCAATAATTGAGTACAATGTACCATTTTGTATGCACCTCCCCAACATATCTTCCAAAGATGAATTACTCAGGTGTATCACTTTTACCACAGTGAGCTCCAACATATCTTATCAGCTATACCTAAGTATTCTTTTTGATGCATAACAATTAGGAGTTGACAGTTCAGAACCCCCTTCAAGGTGTTATACAAGATGCATGTGTGCTACATGGTCCTGTGATGCACATAGTAAATATAGCTGATGACAACATTAATGGAAAGGGCTACATTCATGAAATTGTGGATTGTGGCATATATATGTCATCATGCAAACCTGTCATCTAGCTAGGATTGCTCATAATTTCAACTGCACATGTAATGGTGTCCCTTTTAACATCTCTGAATGATGTTAATTTTTGAGGAAGGTGTGCTTGATTCCCCTCATAGATTACTGACAAAACATGACAGTTACACAAGTCGATTCTTGCAGAACCATGTATAATAATGCACAATCACAAATCACATCTGTTCTGCCAATAACACAGAGTAATGGTGGTGTTATTCTGACATTGTCCATGACTGGACTTGCTTCTGTCTACTGTTGCCCATCAGCCTGTAGCTATGTGTCCTGCTTCGTTGAGACCTATGCTGACATTACATTCATATTCAGGCAACTCATTTTGCACAGCTTCACAATATGCACCTACCCCCTACTGTACATACAGTCCTTGCTATTTGTCCTGTCTGGTGATCATGTCAGGATGCTTATATCATGAAAAATCTTCTCCATCGATATGTCACCATGTGTGACAGCTACACAATATACAATAACTGGGCAAAGATATGACAATACCCATATAGGAGATGTAAAGAGCAGTATGTACTGTATCGTGTAAATATGTGATTACTGTTCCTGCTACAATTGTCTTGTCTTTGTGGTGTATGTACACTGACATGCCCCCACCTGCTGTACATTACCATGTTTCACCTGACCTCTTCATTTCTACAATTCAAGTGTGTTTCCCTTTTCAATACACATAGATCTCATGAATCCACATTTCTAATGCAGTCTATGTACCCTTGCTGATCACTAATAAAAGTTTTATTCAGTATGCCTAAAACAGGCCTGCATTCTACTCTGCACTAACTACAATTTAATATAATGTGCTAGAACTGTATACATTGCTTTATATTAAACCCTGGTAGTCATTGTGGCTTTCTGCACAATCCTGCAGACCTAGTTTGCCTGCAGGTAAACAGGTTTACATGTCTGCAGGTGTTCAAGCTACTCTGCATGGTTTTCTGTCCAGCATCACTGTTGCTGGCCATGAAACAGCACTTGTATTCATGTAAGTGTGATGTGCAGCATGCATATGCAGTTAGCACTGCTGCTTATCTCACTAACGTGTAAACTCCATGTAGGCTTCCCTCTAAGCCTACACAGAGTTTAATGAAGCTCCAGGTATATCTTATTCTTACCTAATTTACCCAATTTGGTCCAAGCAGTGCACTAATGTGGGTCTCTCTCTCTTTATATATATATATATATATATATATATATATATATATATATATATATATATATATATATATATATATATATATATATATATATATATATGGGTGTGTATGCATTTCTATGTGTATGTCCAGCCATGAAGTACATTATATATCTCTGCACAGACACATGGGGTTGCATGACGATTGCAGATAATTGTGCATCTGAAATTCACTGTCCATGTTACTGCATACAGATGCTATGCAATATAAGATTTTAATCTAAAAGGCTAGATAGCCATTACCCAGTGGGGTCAACTTTTAACTTTTTCTCTGACAACCGCTGGAGAGGTGTATGATAAGTCATTAATATTAAGTAGCATCCTAACATGTAACTCCCGAGAGAAGTAAGTGTTCAGTTTATCTCCTTATGTTCACTGGTAAGTCGTAGCTTAGCCTATTCCATGTGGTACAAGTACATCCAACACTGCTTACATCTTACACAAATGGCTGTCCTGGTCTTCACTAAAATACATCATCCAAATACGTCACATAGTAGAAGCCATGGGGGCTCAGATTTTTTATCTATAAATTACTGGAATGTGGTTGGTGTCACATTTAAACCCAATGTCATGACATTGAATTGGAAATGCCATCTGGGAGAGAGAATGCTATTGTTTCTGTGAAGTGCTTAGTTAAGAGAATATGCCAGTACTCTTTGATGAGGAGAATGCCAAGCTTTCCTATGCTTTTCCACCAATGGCTTTGGATAAGCATCATATTTTAAGATGATTTTTATCAGGTAAAATCATAGCAAAATCTTGCACTACCATCAGATTTGGGTACAAAAACATTTGGGCTAATCCAGACATGTAACATTTTATTTATCTCTAGACTTACTGCTTCTCATTTAGCTTCAGAGATTCTGTAAGGCTTAAGCCTAACCTTTTCCCCAAAAAATGCAACAGTATCTTGTTGCACCAGGTTAGTCCTACATGGAAGAACAGAAAAGACATCTTTATTTCACTAAAGGAACTGTTGCACTTTCCTCTGAAGGAGTGACTGTACAACATTTATTTGTACTTCAAGTTTAGAGTTATAAACCTCCATTGGTACTTTTCGTTATGAATTCTCAACTTCCACCTTGTCCTCAGTCATACTGGCTACAGTAATGTCTTGTTCCTTCAAGTGTTTTAACATATTAATGTGAACCAAAGTAACAGGTCTTCAGCAAATCAAAACACTTGGATAAAAAGCAGTTAGAAATCCAATGAAAAAACACAATCCAAGTCCACCATTCGACAAATGTTTAATGACTCAGAATACAGACAGCACGAATAGCAAAATAAAGCTTTCGAGTAGAACCTCTTCTTCTGTGTTACATCTTACATATTAATGTGACATATTTGTTTCTGTTCACATTTCCTCAGCTGTTATCTTTTAATTTACATCACGTATTTTTCTCAGGGATTGTATATGTTCCTGTCCATATATGCTGTAGAAAGTAAGACCAATATTTTGTCCCCTGGTTAGGAATTTCTCAGTCTTGAATTTCATTTATAACCATTTCACTGTGCTAGCTGAGCTTGCTCTCAGTGTTCTCTAACAACAGGCAAGACAGCAGCCATTATTTGTTCTATCTTATAAAATGTGGACAATGACACTCTTAAAGGGGATAATGCCTTATTCCATTTCCAAGCTATCTTTGGCCATATGCAGAATACTTAAGGATTGTCCTCTGTATAACAGGTCAAAAGAACTGAAGCCAGTAGAGAACTATGGAACTCTCTGATAGTAAACAAAATGGAGTTCTGATTTTTCTCATCCTTATCTATAACATTTCCTAACATCAGTTACAAAGTCATATTAAATCCTATGACATGCCTATCCATTTGAAGATGGTAAATAGAAGTACAGAGCTGTCTGATTTAAAAAAAATGTATAGTGTCCTCTTGCCTTTTGAAATAAAGGTGCTTCTTAGTCAGTTAGTATCTCATTTAATCTTGCCAATCTAGAGAATATCTGTACTAAGTCATTTGATAGCTGTATCAGTTACTCTACGCATAGGAGCAGTTTCTAAAAAATGTCTGGCATAGTCCATATATATGCACACACACACACACACACACACACACACACACACACACACACACACACACACACACACATATATATATATATATATATATATATATATATATATATATATCAGTTCCTTTTGTGGTTTTAATTTTTTGATTATTGGCCCCATGTTCATCTATGTCCATGGCTGTCATCTGAAAGGGTTCTTTAAATATGGTCAGTAGGACTAGTAGACTCCTAAGGATATAGTTAAGGCCAGTTCTCTGACAGTCAGGGCAGGCTGAACAGTGGTGGCTGGTGACTTCAAATCAAAGGGGGGCTGCAGGAGACAGCTGAATGGGTGGGGTTAATGGGAATGGGGTGTGGCTAACTAGAAAGGGGAGGAGCTATGCTCAAAACCACAAAAACTAACTAAATACACTGCCCTGGATGCCAAACCGTCATTATGAGAGTCCAATCAAGACAAAATGAAGTGTAGAAGAATAAAAATATTTCAATGCATTGGCTGCATGACAGCTTACTTAATATCTAGATGGAAACAAAAAGGTTGTGAGGCATGAAAAAATAAATTACTTTTTATATACATTAATGGAATGCCAGTCACAATCAAATATAAGAAAAACAAGCAGCACTCAACTCACACCACTTCTTGCACTGCAGTTCTAATTATAATTTATATTCAGCTTTATTAAAGTACCAAGTAACATGCTGAAAGTAGAAATCTCTGATGCCTCCACTTGTAAAAAATTTTCTTATCCAAAAAAAGACCTGCTGTCTGATAACTATCTACTTGTTTCATGGGGAAAACATGATCAAAGTAAAAAATGAAAAGCAAACAAGAAATAAGCTCAAGATACATTGTTTAAAATGATTATTGTACAGGTTATGGACCATACGATTGGCATTCTGTTTAGTTTATGGGTAAAGCCTGCAGAGATGACTGGAAGTATCCAAGCATAATGAGCTTCTTAAAATAATGTAATCCTGTCCTTTATTACAAATACTGTCATATGTATCTCAATACCCAAGGCTTATACATTATCTAGTTAAGTATTCTCTACATGACAACAACAGAAAGGCTTTCAATGTTGGCAATTCTTTAACAGTATGCTTATTAAAGCTTACTTGCATCTTATGATCTCAGCCAAGCTTACCTGATGGTCATTAAAGTATGGCTACTTAAACACAGAGCAACAGGCACTTTGAGTAATAAGCATAAATCAACAGTACAAGAAATATGACAGAAACCAAACCATTCTGCAAAAATCAAGGGCAGATGAAAAGCCACTCTAGTACTTGTGTCTACCTTGGATGGGGGGTACTCTGCACATTTACATGGTAGTGGTGCTGCGGTAGCATTGTCGCCTCACAACAAGACGTTGTTCCATTAGATTCTCAGTTAGAGCGTCTTCTGTGTGGAGGCATGCGTGAATGGGCATGCCTTCTTTGAAGGTTGTGCGTCAGGGCTGATAACTCAGCAAGTAGAAATCCACTACCAAACATTAGCGGACCGGAGTTTCGCTGTGACGACCCCTAACCGAGATAAGCTGAAAGACACAACAACTACTCCTTGCCTTGCTTCGACACATCCAGAGTCACTACATGAGGGAGTGGTGTGCAACAAGTATGTCATAATTTGAAATGTCTCTGGCTGACTGTGATGGCCCTGACACATCTGTCATACCTCTCAACCTCAGAGCAAGAAATCTGGACAAAGCCATACAAAGAAGTGGGACAGAGGCCCAAAAATAAGGACAATTTTTAAATATTGCTCTTATAAACTTAGAAAGATAATAGAATAGGTCTTGCATTAGTATGAATTTTCTGAATGGTATGAAATCTGAAACTCAAATGTCTGTCATTATTTTCTAACTTCAGTCTTTAATGATTTGTCACTAATTTGCCAAAAAAACACAATTTTATGAAAAATGGACCAAAAATGTGATGTAAAAATATAAAATAGCCACACAATACAGCTGGGAACCTGCCAAAGAAGGGACACTTTAATATTAGTACTGCTAAATTGAGCAGCTGACAAAATAAAATAATCTACATGCATTTCTGAAATAAAAGTAATCTATAACTCTGATTATTACAGTTATTTCTTAATTGTAAACCCTCCATGTTTTCTTCCAAAATTGCTATTTTGCGGAGGGATTATTAGGGGGAAGAGCAACATTTTTGAGCCAAAATCAGGGACAGTTGAGAGGTTTAGCTATGCCTAATTCTATAAAGCAATTTATTTGCACGTACCTCTCAACCTGTTAATGCAATAAATCTGGACAAGGCCAAATATATTGGGGGAACATATAAACAGTACTAAAAATTGCTCTTGTATAAACTGAGAGTTGATAAAACAACAGATCTTACTTTAGCATGCATTTTTCTGAAGGTTATGAAGTATGAAACTCAGTGTGTCATTATTTAGTGACTTAATTCCTAAATGATTTGCCAGAAAACCACAAATTTTATGAGGAACAAACCAAAAATAAGAAGCAAAAATCTATTAATTCTTTGAAAATCTGGACAGTTGGGAGGTATAGTTCAGCTGGGGCTGTCTTTAAGTTTGCCGCCCTTCCCCCTCACAAAATCATGGTCGAATGGAGCCTCCCTGCAGCCATTCCAATGATCCATTACTTGGCTATTTCACTCCATTTACCATAAACACTAATGTGCATACTGATTTACTTCTATGATGATTTGGACTTCATTTGAAAGTTTTATTTTGCATTTTACAGCACAAACACTAAGACATCTGCTAAACAAACTTAGCATTAAAACTTCTCTGCCCTTGAAACTCACATTCATTGAAACAGCATTGAAACCCACATTCAAAGAAAATACATTTTACCAGTGGCAGATAAAGACTAATTCTGGGCAGTTTTCAAATCATAGGCCCCTTGCATGTGAAACATACATGTGCTCTTTGATACACATTCGTATTGTTTTGAACATTTTTCCAGTAAACTATGAAACAAAACGCATGCACCAATAATGACAAAACTGCCCAATTCAGAACACCTTTCCAGTAAACAATGAAACAAAATGCATGCACCCATAATGACAAAACTGCCCAGTTCAGAACATTTCCATAATAAAAGTCTACTCAAAGTTCTACAGTCCACCATTATCAGTAAATATGCACAATTCTACATTCCACCATTATCAGTAAATATGCACAATTCTACAGTCCACCATTATCAGTAAATATGCACAATCACTGAAGTAGTAAAAAAGTCATCTAAATAATTCCACATTAAATAAATCTGTAACTAATGAAGATGTTTCTGCTAGCAAACACCTTTATATTTCATGGTTTCATCGAAAAATAAAGTGTCTGATGCCCCTGAGGAATAAATTGCCTATATTACATTAAAAATGATAGGCTAGTAATATTGCAATGGGAAATGGATGGCAAACTGATAACAGGCTCATAGTTAGTATCTTAACTTTTTCAGTACGGCAGCATTCACCCCTTGTGGGAATAGAACCAACAACCTTCTGCATCAAAAGCAAGTACACAACCTGTTGTGCTATTAACAATGCAAGCTGGCTTAGCATAAGCAGCACTAAACTTCTCTTCCCCTGCAGCTCTCAGCTCCTTGTAAAATCTACTCAAAACTAAACTGCATCCCAACTTCACAGCACAAGAAATCTGGAAAAAGCCAAATTTATTGGGGGGGGGGTCAAAAGTCCAAAAACCAGGGACACATTAAACATTGCTTGTATAATCTTGGAAAGTTGCTAGAATAAAATGCTGTGTTACCACCATAAATTTTACTGCCAATGTCCCTGTGCAAAAGAGTCAGAGCAACATACCACTATGCCAAATCAGCTGCTTTGTGAAAGAAAAATGCTTTTACCACCATACATTTTGCTGCCAAGGTCCCTGTGCAAAACAGTCAAAGCGACATACTCCTACGCCAAATCAGCTGCTTTGTGAAAGAGCGGAAGACTGAAACTAATTCAGTTCTCACCATAGCTGTCAACCTCTTAGCACAAAACACCTGGACAAACCCAGTAATGAGGGAATACAGCCCTCAAACATATTCAGTGAATTCAGTTCTTGCCATAGCTGTCAACCTTAGCACAAAAAAACCTGGACAAAGCCAATAATGGGGTAATATAGTCCCAAAAATAAGGACAAATTTCAAATATTCATCTTATAAACTTATAAAATTGCTTGAATACAAGGTTGTGTTACAATGTATTTTCTGAAGAATATGAAGTCTGAAATTCAAATGCCTGTCAATTTTACTTCTGATGGAACAAAAACAATTTTCAGCAGAGGCCCAGGGAGAAATACTGCAGACACATGGCTTTGTAAAATGGCAGAACACCAGAGCAAATCCACACAAACGCAGGGATGAGATGCAGACTACACACAGAAGGCACCCCAGCCAAGAATCAAACCAGAAAACATATCGCTGTAAGGCAACAATGCTACCACTGCACCATCAAATACGTAAGGAGTTAAACATTCAGAAACCTGAAGTCTGAAATTCATATGCCTGTCAATTTTATTTTACATTTGTTAATCAGGACAGTCTGACTTGGAACAAAAAAACAATTTTCAGCAGAGGCCCAGGAAGAAATAATGCAGACATGTCTTTGTAACATGGGAGGACACAAAAGCAAACCCACACAAACACAGGGAGAAGATGCAGACCCCACACAGAAGGCACCCCAGCCAAGAATCAAACCTGAAAGCATGCAGCTGTGAGGCAACAATGCTACCACTGCACCATCAAATATCAAGCATTACAACGTTTAGAAGCCACAGATATTATGAGGAACAGATCAGGTCAAATATGAGGCAAAAATCTGCAATTTTTTTAAAATGGTGGGTAGGGAATTCAGGTTCTTAACACCTGCATACAAGGTACAGGGTTCAAGCCTGAGGTATTCCCTACCACACCACCATGAGTTTGTTCTAGCCACCAGTATATGCAACTGGGGCATTCACACACATGCACGTGCACACACACACACACACATACACACACACACACACACACACACACCCACACACACACACACACACACACACACACACACACACACACACACACACACACACACACACACACACACACACACACACACACACCACACTTACCTGCAGCGACATCAATAGATCCCTTGGGCTCCATTAAAATCCATAGTGACACTAATGCCAGAATCCAGGACATACTCCAAATCCATAACTGCCCGCACAATACATCCACCGCGCGAGATCCCCCAACGAGACTCCTGGAGCACATCCACCACGTGAGATCCGAGACTCCATCTGCCGATGTTGCAGTCTGGGTCCGATCTGTTTCCAGTGACAGTCTATGCAGTTAAAACTGCATACACTTGTGGGATCTCTGCTGTTACATGTTTCTCCATCCGGACTGCTGCTGAGACAGTTTGCGCATGCTCCAGACTGTCTCAGCAGCAGTCCGGACTAGTGCACAAAAGTCTGTTTTTTTATTTTTTTTATCTGCGAATTTTAATTTTTTTATTTCTTTACAGCTGGGGAGGGGGCTGAAGTCCGGCAGTCCAATAGCACGGGCCGCCCCTGAGGCTGAACAATATTTTTCAGTTTTTTAGAAAACATATAAAAAACTGTCTAACAATATCACTGTCTCCCCCCACTTTTTACTATACCTAAATGTCCTCCCTATATTTGTCTATGAGTGAACTGTAGTACAAATTACCTAAATGGTTATAGTACTTACAGCTATCTTACTATGCTGTCCCCATTTTTATCTACCAACTCAGGAGGTCGTGGGAAACGTCAGTGTTGAAAACAAATAGTAAGGTTTGATTAATAACCACCCTATCAGCCACCTAAATATTCTGTCTGGCTTTTCTTCCCACTGTATTTTCCTAAAACTAGGATGGCTGATATTTAAGGTTATTAACACTTATTCAAGTGCCATTTGCCCAACTTGGGTTAACTGGAATATCTCTGTCAAGTGAAGGTTGTATGCAAAAATAATCAACTTGCCAAACATAAACTAAGGATTACTACACTCAGTATCAGTTCACTGATACAATGCATCTTGGAATGGATAATATGACAGTAAGGTGGTGGCTGGGTATTCTGTGCATCCAGGCTGTGCAGAAAAGCCTCTTGATTTGGGAACAGAACCTATTAGTCAGTAGGAAGACATAGAAAAAAGGTGTGGGGTTTTTGATGAGGGAGAGTCTTCAGAAGACAGTGTGCGATGTCATCAGAATAAGTGATCAACTCATGGCAATCAGACTGCAGTGTAATGATAGGGCAGTATTCGTAATCTCCACCTCTGCCCCACAGCAAGAATGTAATAGCAAGAAAAAGAGTGCATTTAGGCAACAGCTGCAGGGCTTACTGATGGGGAACAGACAGAACTGGATGCAAGGACTGTCTAGGTCCACATGTTTGGGGTAACATGAATCAAGAAGGAGAGGTTATTCTAGACTTTTGTCTGTCAAATGGTTTGATGGTGGCCAACACATAGTTCAGCAAGGCAGACAGTTACAAGATCACATACAAGAGTAGCCAACGTACAACTCAGGTAGACTACCTCCTAGTAAGGAAAGGACATTTACAAAATCATTCCCAGTGAAACAGCCCACAGCACAAACCACTGGTGGCAACAATCAGTTGCAATCAGTGGTCAGTGATGGCTCTAATGTCAACAGAGACTAAGGTGAAGACCTGGATGTAGACTGAAGCGAAGTATTTAGAGTTCAAGGAAATACTCATGGCTTTGTCTCCTAATGGCAGCATCTCAAAAAAGCATATACAAGGACGACAGAGTAGAAATGTGACTGAAAGTGATATGGAAATAAGGTACATAAGGAAAGCTTGTGGGTGAATGTATAGGTCCTGGAGGTTATCAAAAGAAGATGGAGTGCAGGAAAAAGTGGGAAATAGAAAAAAACTGACTAGGCTAAAAGGGAATATTGGTTGGCTAAATAAAGAGGCAAAGAGAGCAGCTATAATAGCAAATGACAAGACACTAGAGGAACTCTGCTTGCCTCTGGAAAGTTACTCAGCAGGTGATGTAAAGAAACTGTACCAGGATGTAAAGACGCAAAGAAAGAAAGGTAAAGAAGATAGTCATCAGACACCTTTCATAAGGAATGCCAGCAGCAACTTACTCACCGGTCCACAAGATATCAAAGACAGATGGAAGGAGTACTTCCAGCAGCTTCTGAATAAAGAAAATCTCACAAAAGCTGTAATGCCCCAGACTCAACCTGCAATGATAGAGGAGGAAGAAGAGCCTACCCTAGACTAACAAAGAAGTGCACGAAGGAAAATGAAGTCAGGGAAAACAGCAGATGGCTCAGCTGAGGTCACAGCAAACAAGACTAAGATATTGAGTGACTTAAACGACAAATGGCTCCAGAGGTACTCATAGTAATATTGACAGAAAGGTTTATCTCAGATGAATAGAAAGTAAGGATTTTAGTGCAAGTGTTGAAGAACAAAGTGGGGATTCACAACTGTGCATGGTATAGAGGTATCAAACTCCTATCTCCCTGCTCGAAAATGCTAGAAAGGATGACTGGTAAATGAATACGTAAAGTAGTATAAATAAAGATGGGATATGAGCAGTTTAGATTTTGATCAGGATTCAGTACAACCAACCCAATGTTTGCAGTGAGATAAATTGGTTCATAGGTTCATAAGTAAGTACTAGGCTAGCTGCCCTTGCAGCCATTTATGCCTATCCAGTTTCTCTTTTTGTGTTAAAATTAGCCTATCCCATTTGTTAAGAGGTTGGCCTTACCCATCCCGTGTTCGATAATTATCACCAATGAGAATGACTGGGATCACACCATGGATAATTTAATGGGACACGTACAAGGGAAAAAGCATTTAGGAGCTGCATCTGTCCATTATCAGTACAGGGAGCAGTCCTGGGGTAAATTTTCTGTTTCCCATCCATAGATCCAAATTGTGTTGAGTTTGGGTAGGAATGAACTTTGTTTTATGTGGATGGGAAGTCTGCTCCATAGCAGTGTTATCCTCTGTGCGATATACCTGTCCTTCCCAACCATTGTAATGATGTTGCAGAAGAGGTTTAGATCAACAATGAGTATTTCTGTTACCATTCAACTTGTATATGTGCACTAAATCCGTAGTTTCATTTTTCAAAAATAGTTGAGAAGAAGCTAGAGAAGAGAAAATAGTACAACAGGGACTTCAGAGGCCTGCAAAAAGCATATGCCAAGGTCTCAAGAAAGGTGATTTGGAGAGTCTTGCAATGGTATGAACAGTGGTCAAATTAGTGCAGTCTATGTAAAAGGCCTAATGATACCTGTATGAGTAATGTTCTTACTCACAGATAGATTCTCAGTGGGAGTGGGTGTATATCTGGGTCTAGCTCTGACCCCACTGCTGTTCATTCTGGTGATGGACTACATTAGCAAACAGGTCAGAGTGGACAGATCAACAAAGCTGCTGTATGCAGACAGTGTGGAAAATAAGGCCCAGACCGCAGAATCCTTTATAAACACATTCTATGAACACCTTCAGGAATGCATGGATCATGCAATCCCAAATAAAACCAAGATCCAATCCTCCAAAGGCAGGCATCCTGTCTGGTGGACCTCAGCCATAAACAAACTATACAATAGAAGGAGGAAGCTACTACATGATAGAGCAAAATCCCAAAAAGGGAAGGCATCTCTGATCAGTATTAGCAAAAAACTATGGGCACTCATAAAATCGTCTAAGGCCAGCTTCGAGAGAAAAATTGCACAGGACACTAAGGATAATCACAAGGCTTTTTTTAGTTATGTTAGGAACCTGGGTGGGAATTCCCAGATATGCTCAGAATTAGTCCAAAATGACAAAAAATACACCGGACCCACATACATTGCCAACATCCTAGCTGACAGGTTCAGTGCAAACTCCCCACCAAAAGGGCAAATATCTATCCCAGCAGAGTGCTGCCCCCCCGACATCTCAGATGCTCAGGTAAGAGACGCCCTCTCCAAAGCAAAAAACACAGCATCGATGGGACCAGACTGTGTCCCGGGCTGCATCCTACATGAACTCCAAGAAGAGCTAAACCCAAACATAAAACTACTGTTCAATCTCAGCCTTACTACAGGATATGTACCCAAAGAGTTGGGTACAGCAACAGTGGTCCCTCTCCACAAAGGTGGTGCCTCAACGGATTCTGGAAACTATTGCCCCATAAGCCTGACTAGCTTGGTCTGCAAAGCTATGGAAAGGATCATCATGGACCTCATAAATAAAGATATTGGGGACCTACAGACACTGGATCCTACCCAGTTCGGCTTTGTTAAGGGCAGAGCCTGCCTCTTAATCCTGGTAGATTTCTTTGAAACAGTCACCAAGGCCATTGACGAGGGGAAGGTGGTCCACACAGCCTACCCGGACCTCGCAAAAGCCTTCGATACAATACCCCACTCGGGCATTATAGATAAGCTCACCAGATTAAATATAAACCCCTATGTCACTAGATGGGTTGCAAACTGGCTCAAAGACAGAACCCACATGGTTAGAATTGCTGGAGCCATGTCAGACTCCAAACCACTTACAAGTGGCATCCCACAAGGCTCAGTCCTGGGACCTCTCTTGTTCGGTATATATTTCTCGGAGGTACAGGCCAACACAGAAGGACTGTGGCTGACCATGTTCGCAGATGACTGCAAACTGGGCGCCATAATCGACTCTCCAGCCGACACAAGCATCCTACAACAGGGCCTCATAGAAACAGACAACTGGTGCCAGAGCCATGGCCTCAAGCTAAATGCCAAAAAGTGTATAGTCATCCCCTTTGGCAAAAACAAAGTGCCCACAAATTACCACATAGGTGGTAATCCATTAAGTATGGAAGAAGTAATTAGGGACCTGGGGACCCAAGTTGATAGCAATCTCTCATTTGAAAACCATGTGGCCAAAGTGGTTAGAAAAACATTTTATATAGCCCACCTAATCATGAAGAGATTCACATCTAGATCAGGGGAGGTCATCGTGCCTCTTTACTCATCCCTCATCAGGCCCATAATTGAGTACAATGCCCCTTTTGGGATGTACCTTACCAGACACCTGCAGCAACTGGAAAGACCCCAAAAGTACCTCACCAAGAGGATCAAAGGGCTCAAACAGATGCCATATGCTGCCCGGTTAAAGAAACTCCAGCTCTACTCAGTGGCATACCGCTCTAAGAGGCGATCTGTGCCTGACGTATAAAGCCATGTCCAACCCGAAATTAATGGACATGCTGCACCTCAGAAAATCCAAATCCCATTGAGCTATGCGCTCGAGAGACTTGAACCTCAGCACTGAAATAAATAGGACATGCTGGAGGGACAGATTCATAACCCAGAGGCTCCCTTCACTCTGGAATAAAATTCCAGTCCAGGTTAGGCAGAGTCCCTCATTGACTGTCTTCAAGAGGAATCTTGATGAGTGGATGGGAGATCATAGGTTTACCCGGGGTATCACTTCTGTGTCACTGTTAGACAGAGGCACAGTATACTAACCTCGAAAAAGGGCATAGCAAAATTCATTTAAAATGGGAGGCGAAAGCCAAACACACTATGGCTAGGCTTATAAATGCCCTAGGGCAGATAGCCTAGTATGAACCTATGAACCTATAAATGCTGACTCAGCAAATGACAGGGGAAGAGAATTCATAACTGAATGCACATAAGATAAAAAAGAATATAGACAATACAGTAGCCATGGCAGCCAATAGGGAAAATCAAAAAAAGCTGAACATTGAGATAAAAGAGCAAATAGTGAAACAGGTTAGCAGCTTCAAGTACCTGGGAAGGGTGTTTGAAGAGAAGGGAAGGCCACCAATCAAATGTCAAAGTGACAGGGGTAGTATGTAATAAAATAATGTTAAAGAAACTGAAAAGTAAGGTGTACAAAACAGTGGTGCCATCATTACTACTTTATATTACAGAAACCTGGGTAGTGAAGGCAAATCAGTTCTAGATGCTAGAGGTAATGTAGACAAAGTGCCTGCGATGAGCACTAGGATGCATACTGTGGGACAGATGAAGAAATGAGGATATCGATGCAGAAGTTAAAGAAGCTCTAGTTGCAGAAAAAGTAAAAGAGAACAAATTAGAATGGTTTGGCGACATGCAAAAAAGCAAAAATCAATCTGGTAATCAACATGTGGAAATACCAAAAAGAAGGAAAGAGGTGGATAGATTGTGCGAGAAAATACCTATGCAATCAGCATGACCATCAAAGAATGAAGTAAAGTGGCATTAAATCAAAAAAGATGGCGACAGTTGACATGACATCTAGATTCCATGTAGAAAATTGAAAAAAAAGGGGTTGTTGATGATGATGATGATGACAATGACTTGAATACATAGTATATACATGTAGCAGGTCCTTCATCCTCCTGCTAACTGATTGTATGGGGGGGGGGATCTGATCCTTCTTCAACTAATGTAGGTATGGTACCACCATCTTCTACCTGATCAGAGTCTTGTTTCATCTCTCACTCAGTGAAGAGCATATTTTTATGAAATTTTGAGATAGCTTTCATCCTGCCATCAAGATATAACTTCCTGACTTCACACTGTTCCTGAACCCATAGAGTTAAGCTGGGTTTTTTCATAGTCCTTTTTCTGCAACTATATGAAACTGTTAACTAAAATCACTTAATGGTCTAACTCAGGGAAACCCCTGACAAGAAGCCTATTTGTCTTAAAGGAAGTGAGCAGTTCTATTTCTGAAGAAGAATACTTCCTTTCCCTACCATGCATACATAGGTTCATAGGTAAATACAAGGCTATCGGCCCTAGGGCCTATACAAGCATTGCCAAATGAGGTCCCCTGGCTTTCGCCACCCAAGAAAACTATTTTCCTGTGCCTCTGTCGAGCAGAGCCACAGCAGTGTTCTCGGGGTGAATTTCCTATTTCCCATCCAGTTGTCAAGATTTCTCTTAAAGAGAGTTAATGAGGAGCTTTGCTTGACATGAATGGGCAGCCTATTCCAGAGCAAGGTAAGTCTCTGGGACAGGAATCTATTCCCTGTTTATTGTAGTGACAAGGTTAAGGTCCCTGGATCATGTGGCTCAGAGAGATTGGGATTTCTTTAAGTGTAACATGTCCATCAGGTCTGTGTTAGACATGGCTTTGTACGTTAGACAGAAGTCATCTCGGAGTAGGCGATATGCGACTGAGTAGAGCTGGAGTTTTTTGAGGCTGTCGGCGTATGGCATCTGTTTGAGGCTGGTAATCTTCTTAGTGAGGTATTTATGTGGCCTTTCCAGCAGTTGCAGATGTCTTGTGAGGAATATGCCAAACAGAGCGTTATACTCTATAATGGGTCTAATAAGGGATGAGTAGAGAGGAATGATGACCTCTCTTTTACTGGAGGAGAACCCCTTTGTGAGGAGGTGTGCCACGTAGAAGGATTTCCTGACTAGTGTGGTGACGTGATTATCAAAGGATAGACTACTATCCACCTGTGTCCCAAGGTCTCTTGTCACACTTTTGGTGTTTAGTAGGCTACCGCCTATGTGGTAGTTCATGGGTACGGTATTTTTTCCACAGGGTATGACAATGTGCTTCTTGACATTGAACTTTAGGCCATGACTTTGACACCAAGCATCAGTCTCAGTAAGGCCTTTTTGTAGAATGTCCACATCCTTAGGTGAGTCAGTCATGGCTCCTAGTTTGCAGTCATCTGCGAATTTCATTAGCCAGAAACCATCTGTATTAGACTGGACTTCAGAGAAGTAGATACCGAACAGGAGGGAACCCAGGTCCAAACCCTGTGGTACTCCACTTGTCACTGGTTTGAAGTCGGATTTGGAGTCGGCTACTTTCACTGTGTAGGTTCTGTCAGTTAGCCAGTTGGCTACCCATCTTGTGACATTGGGATTTATGCCTAGTCCAGTGAGTTTATCTATAATACCAGAGTGGGGGATGGTGTCAGAAGCCTTGGCGAGATCAAGATTGGCTGTTTTCACTACCTTACCCTCATCTATGGCTTTAGTGACTGCTTTGAAGAAGTCAATCAGGTTTAGGAGCCATGAGCTACCTTTTACAAATCCAAACTGAGTGGGGTCCAGAGTTTGGAGGTTACCTATGTCTTTGTTTATAGGCTCTAGGTTGATTTGTTCCATGGCCTTGCAGATCAGGCTTGTTAGTCTAATGGGGTGGTAGTTCCTGGGGTCTGTGGTGGTACCCCCTTTGTGCAGTGGGATAACTGTCATTGTGTGCCATTCCATAGGCACAAAGCAAGTCATTTTGGTGTTCAGGTACCACTTTTTCACTCACCAATGTTAATATTCTGCCTTAATTTATCAAGACATGTGCAGGTATCTTCCCACTTTATCAACCTGTTATTTATAAAATTCACAAATGCAGCTTGTTCCACTTGAGAATACATTTATTTTATTAAAGGAAAAATGTTGCCAGACATATCACACTGCACACATTTACCGGATAAATGAGAGTTTTGAACAAAATACCCACATTGATAGCACTTAAAACATTTATTTGTTTTTTTATGATCAGTATGAACATTCATCTGATCTTAATTTTTTTAAACACTCTTGGAGATCTTTCATCCCTACCTCTTCCTCCAATAATAGTCTTATCACATTTCTTGACTGAATAAGGTTCAGTCAGATTCTGTCCAGGAACAACTCAGCAACTACCACATATCATTCTATGAGTTCTGTGAGTTTATCTGTGAGTTTATCCACAGTGGTGGGGTTTCCATGTATCTCACCATCATAGAGCTCCTGGGAGGGCTATTAAGAGCTTGTCAGAGATAATCATCAACTGGTTTTAGAGTGATGTTGACCTCTGGTTGCTACCACTTATTGGTTAAGTGAATAAGGTCAAACATCTACAAAACAAGTGATTTCTCTGATGTGTAGATCCCGATGTGTAACTTTTGGCCCCTTATTGCAAGTGTCATGCCTCAGTAGGCCACTATTTCATCTTTCAATTTAGAGTAATTATTAATATCGACAAATTGTACATCATATTAAGCCTTCTAAGCTCACTCAATCCACCTTGTCCCACACAATGTTACACAGTCCCCACACTCAGTGATCCCTTCACTAGTTAGGAGAAAGTCTCTATCATCATTTACATTCATTTTCTGTAAGAAAGGGATTGGACTTAATATGATATAGTCTTATTGGTGTAGATGGGTCTGTGTTCAGGCATCAAATGGCATGCCTCACTGAACATGCCGTTCATCGAGCCATTTCCGTAAGATTGCATTACAGTAGGGATCAGGAAATTTGCCCTTTCTCCATTGTTCTACTTTCTCAGAGTTGGTATATGTAAGTGTAGCTCCCACTGTATTTCATTGTAGAAGTAATAGACTGCAGTTCTCCATTATACCACAAGGTGGGGCTCCTTTTCAGGACTATAAAAGATAATTTCGAAAGGGTAAGAGAGGAGACTGGAACACTAGCTGAAGGAGGGAAAACTGAAAGACTAGCTGAAGGGAAAAGGGCCTTCCAGCATGACTGGATTTTTTTCTTCTAGTGTTTTGAGACAGAGAATAATGTAGCAGTTTGTGTCTGTCTCTTGCTGAAATCCTGGATGATGGTATTTTGTGGATTCAGGAGAGAAGTTCTGAAACCAGTAGTTCTATGCCTGCATATGATTCAGCAAGAAAAGGAGTTCCCTTGGGCCTAGTGCAGAGATGCCATAGATGACTACCAGAGTTCTGGTGGGTGATTTTCCATTTTTCTTGTCAGAGGAACTGCAGTGTCTGGTCACTGGGATATTCCCGATGGAGTGGTGAGAGGCTTTTGGCTGTCATTTTTTTATACTTTTATAAAATTGTGGATTTCCTCCTAAACTCTTTCTGGATTGTAAATATCTGGGATCCATATGAGCTCCAACCTTAGGCCCCATCATGCCGGCAGTAGGGCTGTAAGTAGTTACTGGTCAGTGAACAGGATACAATAGAGTGTCTCATAGTTTGTCTGTTTAGATTGATCTAGGGGATAGAGGGTGTTAATACTGTTGCCTTAAAGACACTTTATTGCTAAATGACATTGCATTTTCTCATATTTGTATTGTTGCATTGTAAATCTTTATTGTTCTGTGACATTGCATTTTTTTCCGTGTTTGTATTGCTGCATTATAAAAGCTTTACTGCTCATTGATATTACCTTCATGTGCATGTTTGAATGTCAAGATCTTTTCTGTTGAGTTCTAGGGAAGGGGGGGGTAAATGTATGGTTTCTTTACATGCATATCTCACTCTGCCTTACTGCTAACTGGTGCACTGTTGAAATAATTTGTTTGTTGTGCTATTGCCCTTTAAAACTAAAGTGTCACCTAGAATAAAATCTGTTATCACTTGCCACCTTGGGGTGTTGGGCCTTAAGAAGGGGTGTCACCAGAGTCAAGTAAGAGGGAACCCATATCTACTTCAGCTACACCTGCAGGTGCGCTACATTTGGGGGCTCATCCGGGATTGCCTGTACTGCCTTGAACTCCATCCTATTCCCCAGTATGTGTGTAAAGCAACTCCAGCAGCAAGATGAACCCTGAAGTAGCTGCTAAGTGGTGCAAACAGCACAATACTCAGTCAAAGCATTGCTTAGTTCTAGTGTTGCCAGGGGCCACATGGACTGATATGCAAATACATCAAGTCACAGGATCCTTACCAGTTGTAGGGTATGGATTTTTATTAGACAGCACTATGAACAGACCACATTGGCCTTATTAGAATAGAAAAGTCCTTCAGTATATGAGCACATACCTTTGAGTTTAAAAATTTCAGGCAAGAGTGCAGTCCATGTGGTAATCCCTGAGAAGTACAATAACCCAGCAACCGAGGAAATACCTGTGGAAGTTATCCAAGTAGGTTAAAACCTTACACCAGAAGCTGCAGCTTCACTGCCTATAAATATTATAGGGCCTGAAGATTTGAATGCTTTGGGAAGTCTTGTAGAAAAATGCTTACAGCCTACACAGCTATTCACTGGGTTTGGCTACCGCAAATTGTGTTTCTTTTCTGGCAAACAACCCACACCTCAGGGAGAGGAAGATTTTGAATCTTGGCTAGATCAGGCTTCACAAGCCCTAGAGGAGTGGGATATCCCAGAATCTCAGAAGAAGCAGCGGATAGCTGAAAGTCTAAAGGGGTTAACAGTGGATACCATATACAACCTAAGGATGGGTAAACAAGATTGCATAGCCAAAGACTATTTAGGAGTACTGCAGTATGTTTTTGAAAGGACAGAGAGGGATGCGGACCTACTGTATCAGTTTGAACATACATACCAAGAGTTTGGTGAGAAACTATCTGATTACATTAAGCGATTAGATAAAATGCTCCACCAGATCATTCTAAAGATGGGGGTGGATCCTAAAGAAGCTGACCTAGTATGGATCAGACAAATTTTACAAGGAGCTCAAGCTATGGACCCCATTATGTGGAAACTGAGGATGAGAAATAGGGAGGAGACTCTGACTTATTCTCAGTTGGTTAAAGAAGTGAGGGAAGAGGAAGCCCTGTTGGAAGCAAAATCTCAAGGTTCAACAGCAATTAAAGCAGTGAGTGAACACAAGCAGGAGCATATAGCCATGCTTACTACTCAAACAGGAGTCATGGCCCAGGGTGTCCACGATGTAGAGGTGTCACAGTTGCAGGTGCAGGTGTCTTCCCTAACTGACACCATAGCTCAGGTCACCAAGACAGTTGCAGAATTGCAGAAAGCTGTGGTAACTTTAGCTGAAGGGAGGAATGCATCAGCTAGAACCTCCACGAAAGGACTCAGAGAAGAAACGAATCAGCTAATGTTCAGAGTTCCTACTGGATTTTGTTTTCGCTGTGGGGATGCAGGGCATATAAAGTGATAGTCTCCTAATGCAGAGAACTTGAAAAGAGTGAACAAACTATTATTGGCTAGTGCAATGCAGGGAAACTTCAGCTTAGGGAAGGGGCCAGCTGAATGCCCAATTACAAAGAGCTCCATAAAATATAACATCAAGAGACAGCATCCTGGATCTCCTTTCCACACTAACCCTTGTAATAGAGGAGAGAGACTACCTACTATGCACACTTCTAGCTCATCTGAAGTGAACAACCAAATTGAAAAGCCACCTCAGCAAAAATCTCAGCATCTGAGACAGCAAAGCATTACTATGAAAGAGTCTTATTCGTGGAAATGGCTAGGTTACCCGGTGGTACCTCAACCTCATGCTGACTGCCATGCAGCTGAACAACACTGGAAACAGAAACTACCCAATGGGCTATTGGGACCAACCCCTGTCGTGTCAGTAAAAATAGAAGGGGTGTATAGTAAAGCACTGTTGATACTGGTGCACAAATCACCATTCTGTACAGAGACTTCTACCAAAAATACTTAAAGCATCTGCCACTTGAAAAGTTAGAAGATTTGGAGATCTGGGGGTTAAGAGACATGAAGTTCCCTTATGATGGGTATGTCTCACTCAAGTTATAATTTTCCGCTTCAGTTGTTGGGTCAACAGAAGTCTTTGAAACTCTCACTGTTGTGTGCCCCAGGCCAAAAGGAGAGGATTCCACATCTATTTTAGTAGGGACAAATAACGACCTTGTCAGAAGAATGCTGACTCCTCAGTTGACCCAGGAACACCCACCATTACATCATCTCCTGAGACCAGCTTTTTGCACCCTTCAAATGGAGAAGGATAGTAAGAAGGATGAAATTGGTCATGTGTGGACCCTGTCTGGGAAAGAGCATATAATTCACCCTGGTCAGGTCACCTGTTTGAGAGCCAAAGTGAGGATGTGTGGACAAACAGTTTCCTCTCATCTCATGATGGAAACAGATCCAGAAAGTGACTTGCCACCGGGGCTGGAACTAGTTCCAGAAGTTTGGCCTGTGGACAAGTTAAAGCATCCTTATGACACTTTGCCTGTGGGGTTGAAAAATAAAGGAAGCAGTCCCATTGTCCTACATTCACAAGTGCATTTGGGAAATGTTTATGCTGCCACTCCCTTACTTGCTTCTGTGTTGCCAAGGAACAAGAGCAGGGCCAACAAGTTGAAACTGGAAGATATTGATATAGGAGGTGGCCTCTTGCCCCCTGAGTGGGTAACCAGAGCTAAAAAGCTACTAATGAAGAAGAAAACATTGTTTTTCTACCAGTGAACTGGATGTGGGCTGTGCAAAGAGTGCAGAACACTGAATAAGAGTGAAAGAGGACCGGCCCTTCAGGGAACATTCCAGAAGAGTAGCTTCAGGAGACTTGGAGGAGTTAAAAAAACATTTGGAAGAACTTAAGGCTGCAGGGATAATTTGAGAGTCAAGGAGTCCATATGCCTCTCCCATTGTCATTGTCAGGAAAAAGAATTTGTCAATTTGCTTGTGTGTTGACTATCATACTCTGAATCAGCGAACCATTCCACAGCAGTACACAACTCCCCGGATTGAAGATGCTCTAAATTGCCTGGTGAGCAGTAAGTGGTCCAGTGTGCTAGACTTAAGGAGTGGATACTATCAAACTCTATGCACCCAGCAGATAAATAGAAGACTGCCTTCATCACCCCCTTGGGATTTTTTGAGTTTGATCACCTACCTCAAGGTTTATCAAATGCACCAGCAACTTTCCAGAGAATCATGGAAAGAACAGTTGGAGACATACATCTCCTGGAAGTCTTATTCTACCTGGATGACCTCATTGTTTCTGGGAGGACCCTAGAGGACCACGAAGAAGGACTAATGAAAGTATTGGACAGGATTGAAAAGGAAGGCCTGAAGCTGTCATTGGACAAATGCAAGTTTTTCTAACCTTCAGCAACCTATGTGGGACATGTAGTGTCTGAAAATGGGATATCCACAGATCCCAGCAAAGTTGAAGCTGTGTCAACTTGGCCCAGACCCAAAACTATCAGAGAGCTGCGATCTTTCCTAGGGTTCTGCAGTTACTATAGAAGGTTTGTGGAAGGATTTTCAAAGATAGCAAGACCCCGCAACCATCTGCTCCGAAATGATGAGAAAGCAGATGAAACAGATGAAGATATCCTTGTGAAGAAGCCCAAGGGACCAAGAGGCTCTAAAGAACTCATTGAGAGTTGCTGGACTCCTGAGTGTGAAGAGTTGTTTAAACAGCTTAAGTATTACCTCACAAATGCCCCTGTGCTGGCATATGCTGACCCAACAAATCCATACTCTTTACATGTGGATGCTAGCAGGGATGGCTTAGGGGGAGTCCTTTACCAGGAGTATGATAAGAAGTTGAGGCTTTTATCAGTTGGAGTTTATCCCTCACAGAAAGAAACTATCCTGTGCACAAGTTGGAATTCCTTGCCTTAAAGTGGGTGGTAGTGGACAAGCTGCATGACTATCCCTATGGGGCTGAATTTGAAGTGCAGACTGAAAACAATCCTCTGACATACATCCAGACCACTGCAAAGCTAGATGCTACTGGCCACAGATGGATGGCAGCTCTATGCAACTATAATTTCAGTTTGAAATATCGCCCAGGACACAAAAATGGAGATGCTGATGGTCTGTCCAGAAGACCTCATGTAGATTTACACCCTGACAATGAATGGGTGGAAATTCCAGCACCAGGGGTGATAGCTATGTGTCAATTTGCAACCTGCCATCAACACACTGAATGTTGGGCCCAGAAGTTGGGTCTGTCTACAGCAAGCATACCCCAAGCTTATTGTAATCTGGTCATCACTATCAGCTTTGAATAATAGCGACCTTAGGAGATATCAAAGAGAAGAGCCCTTGGATCATCTGGTGGAAGCTGGTTTAGAGAAGAAACAAACTGATATGCTTTGCACAGACATTCATCTTCTGGCCAGACTTTTGACCAAAGAATAGGACAGACTCCAGATACAGAATGGACTAGTGTATACTCCTCATGCACTCGGCAGTGAAAAGTGGCAATTGTTGCTTCCTCATAAGTATAGAGAAGTAGTACTCTGGTCATTGCATGATGAACATCGTCATCTTGGTTATGACAGAACTATGGGTCTGGTACGAGACAGGTTCTACTGACCATGCATGAAGCAAGATGTTGAGGATTATTGTCGTACATGTCTTCGTTGCATTCAGAGAAAGACTCTGCTGACCAGATCTGCCTCATTGGGTCAAGTGGAGAGCAGTGGACCCATGGAACTGGTCTGTATAGATATTCTATGCATTGAACTGGATGAAGGCGGGATCAGTAATGTGCTGGTGGTAACAGACCACTATACCCGATACGCTCAAGCATTTCCAACTCGTGATCAGAAAGCTATTACAGTGGCAAAACTACTAGTTGAGAAGTTCTTTGTACACTATGGCCTGCCAAAGATGATACACTCTGAACAAGGATGTGATTTTGAGAGCAAGCTTGTCCATGAACTACTCACTCTTTTGGGAGTTCAAAAAAGTCACACCCCTCCTTAGTATCCTCAAGGGGATCTGCAGCCGGAGTGTTTCAACAGAACTTTACTAGATATGTTGGGGACACTATCCTCTGAGAAGAAGAGTCAATGGAGTAGACATGTAGCCACAGTGGTCCATGCTTACAACAGCCCTAAAAATGATGCTACAGGGTTCTCACCTTACTTCCTAATGTTTGGAAGAGCAGCTCGTCTTCCTGTTGACGTCACCTTTGGAGTCACAGCTGATGATACACCAGTGCGATCTCATGGCAGTTATGAGGAGAAATTCAAGAAGAACCTCAGACAGGCCTATGAGCTAGCTGAAAACTCAACAGGACAAAGACATTAGCAAAACAAGGCTCACTATGACAAGAAAGTGAAGATGCATGATTTGCAACCAGGGGACAGAGTCATTTTGAGGAATTTGGGTATACAAGGAAAACATTAACTTGTTGACCACTGGGGGTCTGAAATTTACCTAATTTGTTCTCAGCTAACTAATATCCCTGTCTACCAAGTTTGCCCTGAGGGGAAAGAAGGACCTATCAAAACCTGGCACCACAACAACTTAATGCCTTTGACAAAATCAGTGAGACTCATGAATCCAGAACCAAGAATGGCTCAGCTGAAGCCTAACTCAAGGCAATCCATAAGACTAAGGCAAAGAGGAAATATCCTCTCCAATGTTCAAGAGCCCATGCTTTCTCCCGCTGAAAGTGAGGAGGACAGTGACGTTGACTGGGGTTTCAGTAGGCTTTTTTTATGAGGATGTTTAAGACCCCTTGGGCTGTAATCTCAATGTAAATGCACCGGAATTCGTTCCTTGTCATTTTGAACAGAACAGACCTGAGACTAGACTAAGTAGTGTTTCTGTACCTCTTGCAGAACCTGAAACCGATGGAGACCCTGCTATGCAAACTTATTATTTATTTATTTATTTATTTATTACATTTTGTTGACCGTGAATGTCCAACTGGGCCAGAAGCCCATTTTCAGTGGAGGCCCGGGGAGAAAAGCTCCACAGAAAAATACAATACAAGTAGATTTTAGATACACAGATTATCACAAATTGGAATGCAATTTTACAAATCAAAAACAAACATCACAAAATAGTATGCATTTTTACAACATCAAAACATCATATATCAAGATAGTTTGCATTTTTACAATATCAGAAACATCATATATCAAAAAGAAATATTACATGAGAATTGTGTGTTTACTGGTGTAGATCCTTGGGGGGGGGACTTCAGAAAATAGTGCTGAGGACAGTCATACCGTTATGGAAAAAGAAAGTGAAGTTATACAAGAGGAGATCTTAGAAGTAGACAAAATGTCTACTGAAGAACTGGACATTGAATATGCTGTGAGTGACAAACCTTCCGAGCAAAATTCCTTAGTTGTCTCTCCCGAACCAAAACTATAGAGACTGATTTGGCCCCCTCAGAGACTTACATATGACAGTTTGGGACATAGTACACAAGAACCTGTGACCACAGCTCATCAGAGAGTCTGCACCCATGACCCTTATGCCTCCTGCTTCATTGGTGACACCTCAGTCCAAGTTGATCGCCCCTGGTAGGAGGTATGAAAAAATATTATTCAGCTGATGGTGCATCAGTGCTTGTAAATAATTTGCTCCTAATCTACCTTTGACTTGGGTGGACCCACGATTTTCAAGTGGGGGGAGAGTGTAGCTCCCACTGTATTTCATTGTAGAAGTAATAGACTGCAGTTTTTCATTATACCACAAGGTGGAGCTCCTTTTCAGGAATATAAAAAACAATTTTGAAAGTGAAAGAGAGGAGACTGGAACACTAGCTGAAGGAGGGAAGACTGAAAGACTAGCTGAAGGGAAAAGGGCCTTGCAGCATGACTGGATTTTTTTTCTTCTAGTGTTTTGGGATAGAAGTGAGGTAGCACTTTGTGTCTGTCTCTTCCTGAAATCCTGGATGATGGTATTTTGTGGATTCAGGAGAGAAGTTCTGAAACCAGTAGTTCCACACCGTCATATGATTCAGCAGGAAAAGGAGTTCCCTTGGGCCTAGTGCAGAGATGCCATAGATGACTACCAGAGTTCTGGTGGGAGATTTTCCATTTTTCTCGTCGGAGGAACTGAGGTGCCTGGTCACTGGGATATTCTCAACGGAGTGGTGAGAGTCTTTTGGCCATCATTTTTTTATGCTTTTATAAGATTGTGGATTCTCCCCTAAATGTTTTCAGGATTACAAATAGCTGGGATCCATATGAGCTCCAACCTTGGGCCCCATCATGCCGGCAGTAGGACTGTAAGTAGTCCCTGGCCAGTGAACAGGGTAAAATAGAGTGTCTGAAAGTGGTGAGAGTCTTTTGGCTGTCATTTTTTTATACTTTTATAAGATTGTGGATTCTTCCCAAATGATTTCTGGATTACAAATAGCTGGGATCCATATGAGCTCCAACCTTGGGCCCCATCATGCTGGCAATAGGACTGCAAGTAGTCACAGGCCAGTGAACAGGGTACAATAGAGTGTCTCATAATTGGTCTGTTTAGATTGATCTAGGGGATAGATGGTGTTAGTACTGTTGCCTTAAAGACACTTTATTGCTAAATTACATTGCATTTTCTCATATTTGTATTGTTGCATTATAAATCTTTATTCAGTGACATTGCATTTTGCTTGTGTTAGTACTGTTGCCTTAAAGACTCTTTATTGCTAAATGACATTGCATTTTCTCATATTTGTATTTCAGTGTCGGCTTGTGCTATTGGACTGAAGGACTGCAGCCCCCTCCCCAGCTGTAAAAAGAAAAAAAGTTTAGTATCCCACTGTCCCTTATAATTTAGTGTCCATTTTGTGATCTGACTGCTGGAAATAATTTTGAGTGTCTGGACCATTTTCCCGAACTCAGACTGCTGTAGAAAGAAAAACAAATTAATTTAGAGTAAGTGTGCCCAAACTCTCGGACTGGTTAAACAGCAGTCCAGATTGGGAAACAAGGCATCAGACTGCAGATGCTGCGGTTACAACCACATAGACTGGAAGGGGATCAAACTGCAACCTCTGCAAGCTGGATAGCTGTAAAGCCTGTAGCTGCTGCTCTCGTGGGACTTATTAGCTGCTCTCCCAAGACCGGACTCACATAGATGGATGGCTTTCTGCTCTCGTAGGGCCGGCCAATAACTTAAGATTTTCTCTGCTTACACAGACATTTAACATCTCTGATGGAGTTTGAAGAAGGATCTACTGTCTGGGACCATAGTCTATGGAGGACAAGTGAGTTAATTTTGTTCCTTGCTTCACTGAGGAACTTAGACTTATCATTGTGGAAAGTGAGGGTTCATGTGAGCTGGAGTCAGGGAGAGTCATAAGTTGGACTGTCTGGAGAGCTATGTTATTGTTGTTGTGTCTTTCGGCTTTTCCCGGTTAGGGGTCGCCACAGCGGAACTCTGGTATGCTATTGATTGGCAGTAGATTTTTACATGCCGAATTGCCGGCCCTGACGCACAACCTTCAACGAAGGTACGCCCATTCACGCATGTCTCCACACAGAAGACACTCTAGCTGAGAATCGAACATGACAATGTCTTACTGTGAGGCGACAACACTACCCCAGCACCACCACCGCAGTTTTTGTCTGGAGAGCTATGTAAGAAGTGTAAACCACGGAGCCAGCATGAAGCCCGTTCTTTGAAACTGTGGTTTGGCCGCACACTATGGAGACATTATTGACTGGATTATTGTTGTTTTGTAATGTTCTTGGGATTGCAAATAGGTACACAGTTTGGAATTTGAAACTTTACGATCATGCTTTTTGCAGTCATTTAAAATTGGAGACAAAAGATCTTTTGGCTTTGAGGCCTCAGACGGTAAATTCGCTTTGATAGGAGGTGGTGCTGGATGTCAATTACAGGAGTACAAAACTTAGGACTAACTTGTAAAACTCATGAAAATCATTGCTTAATGTGTAAAATATGAGTGGCACAACAGTGCCCAGGGTATGGCTAAGTTTAGCATTTGATTTGGGATTTACTCGCTTGCTGTAACATTTAGTATTTGCTTTCCCTAAACAATGATGGAACTCTGAGAAGTACAGCATTTGAAGAAGTTCTTGAGTTCTAGAAATGCTAAACATATGCACTTAAAATCCACATCTTTGTAGTCATTAGGTTTGCACAGCCATTTGTATCTGATAAAAATCTTTATCAGTTCATTTACAGCTTGTGTGCTAAGAGTAAAACAATGCATTGTAGAAGTATGAACTGTGTTAGTGTTTCTTTCTTTTTTTTTGCATATCTGGGTTAGTGTATTCACAAGTACAGCTGTCCTGCTGTGTAGCATTTGTTGACATAATTATTGTAATGCTGTCATTTTCCCACTGTCATTGCATACGTGATAGCTTGATTGGATAATATTGCTGGTTTTTCATTTGTTATATGTAAATCAGCGGGATGTTCTTGACCGGTCATTTTAGCAACCCTTAGCTTTCAAATATAAGGTCTTCAAATTCCTTTATTTACAAATACTGCTGGACACTGGACTCTTGCTTATGTGCAAAAATGCTTTAAATTAAAACTGCCCTGAATCTTCCAGGTGATGAGTGTATAGGAAACCCCACAATAACATCTCTGGTGTGTTTGTTTTTATGCATTTAATTGTAAATTTGTCAGGATAAACCCATGGGCTAGGCTTGTAAAGGCTCCAGAGCCATTAGCCTAGTACACACCTATGAAACTATGGATAGAGTTTATTACTTGCTTCACAGAGGGTTAATTTTAAGTTTGTGGATGGAGTTTGTTCCTTGCTTCATAGAGAGTTAATTTTGAGTTTACAGACGGATCTACTGTCCGGGACAATATTCTAGTGTGTGTGTGTGTGTGTGTGTGTGTGTGTGTGTGTGCGTGTGTGTGTGTGTGTGTGTGTGTGTGTGTGTGTGTGTGTGTGTGTGTGTGTGTGTGTGAAATGCCCCAGTGAAATATACCTGGTGCCTAGAGACAGGCTCAAACCTTGTACCTTGAATACAAACAGCAAGAGCCTGAATTCCTTACCCACCACCACTTGTGAAAGATTTTCAGATTTTTGCCTCATATTTGTCTTCTGTTCTATTCCTCATAAAATCTTTGTTTTTTGGATTTTAATTCACTAAGTAATGACAGACATTTGAATTTCAGACTTCATATTCTTCAGAAGGTACACAGTAACACAAAACCTTTTATTCTAGTAATTTTCTAAGATCAATATTTGAAATTGTTCCTATTTTTGGGGCTGTATTCCCCCATTATTCACTTTGTCCAGGTTTTTTGTGCTAAGAGGTTCACAGCTATGGTGAGAACTGAATTCACTGAATATGTTTGGGGGCTGTATTCACCCATTATTCGCTTTGTCCAGTATTACAGTGGCTTATCTGTCCTTGATTTTGCAAAATGTTTTGGTTTTCTGTCATATTTTTATACTGTTGCTTTATGCTTACTATTATTTAGAAAATGCATGCTGTTGCAGTGCCTGTTGCCCTGTGTTTGAGTAGCAATGCTTTAATGGCCATCAGGTAAGCTTGTCTGAGATTGTAAGATGCAAGTAAGCTTTGATAAGGATACTGTTAAAGAATTACCAACATTGAAAGCCTTTTTGTTGTTGCCATGCAGATAATATTTACATAACTAGATAATGTATAAGCCTTAGGTATTGAAATGCATATAACAGTATTTGTAATAAAGAAAATGATTACAGTATTTTCACAAGCTCATTACATTTGTTGGAGACTTGTAGTCATCTTTGCAGGCTTCACCCATAAACTAAACAGAATGCCAATCTATCACGTGTGGTTCATAACCTGTGCAGTAATGCCTTAAGCAATTTATCTTGAGCTTGTTTTTTGTTTGCTATTAATTTTTTTTACATTGATCATGTTTTCCCCATGAAACAAGTAGATAGTTGTTGTCAGGCAGCAGGTCTTTTTGAGTTAAGAAACATTTTTACAAGTGGAGATATCACAGAGATTGCTACTTTCAGCATGTTACTTGGTACTTTTATAAAGCTGAATATAAATTATAATTAGAACTGCAGTGCAAGGAGAAGTGGTTTGAGTTAAGTGCTGCTTGTTTTTTACACTTTATTTTGACTGGCATTCCAGTAATGTATTTAAAAAGTAATTTATTTTTTCATGCCTCACAACCTTTTTGTTTCCATCTAGATATTAAGTAAGCTGTCATGTAGCCAGTGCATTAAAATATTTTTTTTCTTCTACACTTCATGTCATCTTGATTGGACTTTCATAATGATGGTTTGGCACCCAGGGCAGCTTATTTAATTAAAGTCCCAGTTTTTGTGGTTTTGAGCATAGCTCCATCCATTTCTAGTTGGTCACACCCCTTCCCCATGATGACACCCATTCAACTGTCTCCTGCAGCCCCCCTTTGATTTGAAGTCACCATAGGTTCATAGGTTCATAGGTAGGTACTAGGCTATCTGCCCGAGGGCATTTATAAGCCTAGCCAGAGAGTGTTGGCTTTCTCCGCCCCATTGATTAATTAACTGTCAAGCAGAGCCAATGAAGTGATCTCAGGGGTGTACTTTCTGTTACCCATCCACTTGTCAAGGCTTCTCTTGAAGAGTGTTAGTGAGGGGCTCTGCCTAATGTAGTTAGGAATTTTGTTTCAAAGCATGGGGAGTCTCAGTGACAGGAATCTGTCCTTCCAGCATGTTCTATTTATTGTTGTGGCAAGGTTTAGCTCACTAGAGCAGGTGGCTCACAGTGACTTGGATTTCTTTAGGTGGAGCATGTCCATCAATTCTGAGTTGGACATGGCTTTGTAAGTCAGACAGAGATCACCTCTGAGTAAGCGATATGCCACTGAGTACAGCCAGAGTTTTTAAAGTCGGCCTGCATAGGACATGTGTTTGAGGCCAGTAATCCTCTTGGTGAGGTGCTTTTGTGGTCTTTCAAGCTGTTGGAAGTGTCTTGTGAGGTACATCCCAAATGGGGCATTGCACTCTATGATGGGTCTGATGAGTGATGAGTAGAGGGGCACTATAACCTCTTTATTTCTAGATGCAAACCCCTTAGTAATTAGATGGGCCACATAGAAGGATTTCCTAACTACTTTGGCAGTATGCTTGTCAAAGGAGAGATTACTATCTACCTGGGTCCCCAGATCTCTTATTACCTCTTCTGTATTAAGGGAGCTGCCGCCTATGTGGTAATTCGTGGGTGTTTTGTTTTTCCCAAACGAGATGGCTATGCATTTTTTGGCATTTAGCTTGAGGCCATGACTTTGACACCAGGTGTCTGTCTCAGTAAGGCCTTTTTGGAGGATGTCCGTGTCAGCCAGAGAGTCAATTATGGCTCCCAGCTTGCAGTCATCGATGAACTTGGTTAGCCATAGTCCTGTGTTTGCCTGTACTTCTGAGAAATATATGCTGAACAGTAGGGGTCCCAGAAGCAAGCCTTGTAGGACACCACTTGTGACTGGTTTAGAGTCAGACCTGGAGCCTGCTATTCTTACCGTGTGAGTTCTGTCTGTAAGCCAGTTGGCAACCCATCTTGTGACGTAGGGGTTTATGTTCAGGCTGATGAGTTTTTCTATAATACCTGAGTGAGGAATGGTGACAAACGCATTGGTGAGATCAAGGTAGGCTGTGTGAACCACCTTTCCCTCATCTATGGCCTTGGTAACTGTCTCGAAGAAGTCAACCAGGTTTAGTAGGCATGATCTGCCCTTAACAAAGCCAAACTGGGTTGGGTCAAGTGTTTGGAGGTTTCCAACATCTTTGTTAATGAGTTCCATGATGATGTGCTCCATAGCCTTGCAGACCAGGCTAGTCAGGCTTATGGGGCGATAGTTACCAGGGTCAGTTGTGGCCCCTCCTTTGTGGAGCGGAATAAGCATTACTGTGCACCATTCTATGGGCATGTAGCCTGTGGAGAGGCTGAGGTTGAACAGCGTGTTTAGGTGGGGGGTTAGTTTGTTCTGTAGTTCGTGCAAGACACAACCTGGGACACCATCTGGCCCCACTGATGCTGTGTTTTTGGCTTTTGAAAGGGCTGTTTTCACTTGTGCTTCTGTGATTTCCGGGACAGTACACTTTTCTGGTTTGTGGTGGGCCCTTTTGAAGGTGAGAGAGAGGTGAAGTTTTCACTGAATCTATCTGCCAGTATGTTGGCAATATCAGTATGTTCAGTATATTTTGTGCTATTTTGCACTATCTCAGAGCATATCTGCGAGTTGCCACTTAGATTCTTGACATAGCTAAAGAAGGCTTTGTGGTTATCTTTTGAATCCTTGGCTATTTTTCTTTCAAAGTTAGCCTTGAATGATTTTATGAGGGACCTTAGTATCTTACTGATACTGATCTGGGATGTCTTTCCTTCTTGGGATTTGCTTTTTTTCTGAACTAGTTTCCTCCTTTTGTTGTATAACCTGTTTATGGCAGGGGTCCACCAGACTGGTTTCCTTCTCTTAGGGGAGTGAGTCTTGGTTTTGCTAGGGATGGCATGATCCATGCATCCTTGTAGGTGCTCATAGAGTGCAATTGTAAAGGATTCTGCATCTTGGGCAGTGTTATCCTTTAGCGTGGGGACTGTGAAACTTACCACCTCTGCCTTAAGTAAGGTGAAGTTTGCTTTAGAAAAGTTTTTCACTGTGATTTCCTTGGTTGGGGGTGGTGGTGGGGTTTGGACATCCAGGGTGATTAGTTTATGGTCTGATCTAACCAGTGACGGGTTGACCTCCGGTACGGAGCACCTGTCGTCCATTTTGGTGATGACCAGGTCCAATATGTTGTGGTCTCTGGTAGGGGAGTTTACCAGCTGATCCAGGGCATTTGAGTTGATAAATTCCAGGAAGCGCTGAGCCTGGGAATTTGTACCTAAGTAGTTTTCCCAGTTAATGGTAGGGTAACTGAAATCTCCCAAGATCAGGGTGTTTGGTAGGACCTTCATGTTTTCCAGTGTCTCCAGAAAGGCAGAGTAGTGGTCCTGGGTCATGGAGGGTGATTTGTAGCAGGCCACAATTTGCAGTGCAGATTTGCCCGATGTTAGTTGCACATGGATGATCTCAGAGGTATTATGCTGCGCCACTAACCTGGAGGTGAGGGTATCCTTGATGAATATGGATACACCCCCTCCTTTTGTGTTTTGGTCCATGTTCCGTGGCCAAAATGTGTGATATGAGTTGTAGCCCAGTAGTGCTGGAGTGCTGTCTGGAGCCTTGAACCAGGTTTCAATTACTGCACAGATGTCGACATTTTCCATACTTAGGAGTGCTTTGAGTGCATGCATTTTGAGATTTAAACTCCTGGCATTGAGTAGCATAACCCTCAATTTTTTTACTTGTGCTGTTTACGGAGGTGGGTTTGAATTTTCAGCCTTGCCTAAAAAAAGGCACTATGGGGGCAGCAAGGGCCTTGGCCAGTATTCGAAAGCCAAGGAATGACAGGTGCAAGCCATCTCTTGTGAAGCAACGCAGCTTGTCAAGCATGTCATCCCAGGCTGACAGACACTGGATCCCCTTTGAATGACACCAGAAGCTTAGCCAATTGTTGAAATTGATCATTTTTTCTTTATACTGAGGTATCATTCTTGGTGAGGGCAAGATGCTACTCAGAGTCAGGGTCATACCTGCCTAGGCTACATGATCAGAGGGCTCTTCCATGTCTCTTTTCATGTAGTCCAGGGAGGTATGGCTCAGGTCATTCACACCAACATGAACAATGACAGAGTCATATTTGTACTTGTTCTGGAGTGATCTGACTGCTTGTGTTATGTGGCAGATTCTGGCTCCCGACAGGCAGCTAACAGTAACCTTCTCCTTGTCCAGCCTAGTGAGTGGGGCGTCAGTGTGCCTGACTATTGAGTCACCTATTACTAGTGTGTTAGGTATGTTATTTCACCTTAAGGGCTGTGATTGTGCGGCACATTGATTTTGTGTTTTATGTGTTATCTGGTTTGTGACAGGAGGTGCAGGTTTTCTGGGTGTCTGCTTTGGAGCTCTCTGATGCTTTTGCAAGTTTTTATTTAGAGCCTCTGAGTATGATTTCATGTATTTATGTGTATTTTTTGCCAGTGCTGGTTTAGTAGGTCTATGTGAGGCTGGAGGTGTGGTGCAAGTGTTAACCTTCTCCTCATGACTGTCTGTTCCAGTCTTGGGTGGAGATACCTTAGCCTCCAGTTTGGCTGTATAATTGCATCTCTGACATATGTTAGTGTTTTGTGGTAGGAGGAGAGGGCTGTCTGTGTACATGAGGCAGTTGTAACATTGCCTCAGGATACCCAGATTCACCAGCTGGACTGGAGAGTACACCTGAAGTTGCCCTTTGGTCATGCCTGAATAGTAGGGTGAGCTGCTTAGTCGCTTGGTTGGTGAGGGGTGGATAAAGAGCCTTGCCCTGCTGGGCAGTCAAGTGTCAGGGTATATTAGTGCTTGTTATTATGACTGAGCAAGTGCTGGACTGTAGGATGCTTTTTGAGTGCTTAAGTTGAGAGTTAGACTAGTTTCAAGTGAAAAACTGAAGAAGAGACTTAGTGGAGCTGGGAATAATTTAACACTAGCTAACCGGTGCTACCCGGCACACAAAACCATGCAATGTGTTTTTTAAACTACTAACATCTGGGCTAGAAGCACTCCTCCAGGGTCTCAATCAAGGGTCAGATGACTGCTCAAAGTTCCCCTCTCACACAGGTGAACAGAGAAACTTCCCTCTATCCAAGTAAGGTATGGGCAACTCAGAAACTTGTAACACAGCACTGAATTCAGCACTAGCCTGAAAAATGGACAATACTAGCTTAGAAAGGCAGGAAATAAGACATTTATTTATTTATTTATTTTTGAAAGATAAGGCAAAAGCAGTAAAAAGTACACTTAAAACAGCCTTAAACAACTACAAGCGATCAAAAAAGGCTATTGCACTTTAGTGTGTAGTCTACAACAGTTAAACAATTTATTTAAACAAAAAACTACTTTTTAAAAGTGCAAGCAGTCAAATAAGTACAATATGTGAAAAAACAAGCTTTCAAATCACAATAAGTGCTGTAAAATCAGAGTTTAGGTGGAAAAGAGTTAAGTACAGCAAGAACATACAGAAAACTGATACTCAATCACTCCAAAGTCTCTCTTTTAAGCTAGAAGGCTTATATCACTTTAAGGCTTTCTAGTGCTTTCCAGTAGGCTAGTTACAGGAAAGATGGGAAACAAGCGCAGGTGTGGTCTTTTAAACCAGAAAGTTGAAAGAGATAGACAACTTCCCGAATGGTCAATAAACTACAATTCCTGGGCCAAGAACCACTCTTCTCATACTAGACAGGCTACCTAGTACTTACCACTCCCACTGATAAGCTAGAAGGCTGCACTCCATAACAAAGGCTTGGGGGCTCAGAAGCTTACAAACAGTCCTGGATACAGCAAATCTGTACCTGGACTAGACTAGTTACAAGAAAGGTGTGGGGATCAAGCACAAACATGGGCTTTAAAACCAGAGAGTTGAGAGAGATGGAAAAAAACTGCCCAAATGGCCAATAAACTACAATTTCTGGGCCAGAACCACTCCTCTTGTGGTAGATATGCTACTTAGTGCTTACCACTCCCATTGATAAGCTAGAAGGCTTCCTTCCAACACAAAAAGGCTTTGGGGATCAGAAGTTTAACAACAGTTCTGGATACAGCAACTCTGTATCTGGACTAGGCTAGTAACAGGAAACGTGGGAAACAAGTGCAAGTGTGGCTTTTAAACCAGAAAGTTGAAAGAGATGGGAAACACTGCCCAAACGGCCAGTAGCTACAATTTCTGGGCCAGGAACCACTCTTCTTGTGGTAGATAGGCTACCTAATGCTTACCAGTCCCACTGATAAGCTAGAAGGCTTCCACACAATAAGGCTTGGGGGACTCAGAGGCTTACAAAGAGTCCTGGATACAGTAAATCTGTACTTGGACTAGACTAGTTAAAGAAAAGGTGGGGAACAAGCACAAACACAGGCTTTTGAATCAGAAGGTTGAAAGAGATGGAAGAGCTTCCCAAACGGCCAATAAACTATAATTTCTGGGCCAGAAACCTCTTCTCCTATGGTAGATAGGCTACCTAGTGCTTACCACTCTCACTGATAAGCTAGAAGGCTTCCCTCCAACACAGAAAGGCTTGGGAGGCTCAGGAGCTTACAAACAGACCTGGATACAGCAAGTCTGTATCTCGACTAGATAAGTTACAGGAAAGGCAGGAAATAAGCTAGGATTTTGTTTTTTTTTACAGAAAAGCAGCTAAAAGAGCAGTTAATACAATTCAAATACAGTGCAGGCTAGCACACGTATATCAATATTACGGCAAATACAGTATAATTAAAAGCAATTAAATTAACAAATGACTAAAAACAAGTGCAGAAGGCATTAAATTAGAAGGCTAATAACAAGCAGTAATAAGTGCAGAGTAAAAACAACTGAACAGATAGCCCGCAGAATGGCAACTAAGACAGTTACAGTAAGAGCAGCTGAATATGTGCCTGAAATCAATATATGCCTGAAATCAATATTATCCTTGTTTCCCATCTTTCCTAACCTAGAGTAGTCCAAATACAGGCTTTGCTGTAGTCTGGACTTTTGGGTTTAAACCATTCTCGGCTCCACAAAGTCTGCTCTTCACTTTTTCCCTTAGAACTGATCTAGTTCTCACAATAAACACGCTATTCTCACTCTAAAGCCTGGCACTTGCTCACTAAAGCATTTATATATAAGTCAGCACTAAAACATTAAAAGCACTACACCCTCACAAACTCCCCTTGAGTACCTTGTTCCCCATTGGCCCTTTTTTTCAATTATAAAGGAATTCCCAATACTATTCTAGCATGTCCAAAGGTCAGTTGTCAATCTCCTCTCTGGTCCAGCTGGTGAATCTGGGAATCTTGAGGCAATGTTACAACTGCCTCATGTACACAGACAACCCTCTCCTCCTCCCAACAAATTCCAACACATGTGAGAGATGCAACCATATAGCCAAACTGGAGGCTAAGCCCTCTCAACTCAGTATTGGCATAACCAGTCAGGAGGAGAAGGAAACCACACTCACTACAATTCCAGTCTCACATAGACCTACCATGACAGCAAACCAAACACATAAACAAACAAAAACATACTCGGAGGCTCTAAATAAAAATCTGCCTTAGCAGCAGAGACCTCCAAAGCAGACACCCAAGCAACCGCTACCCCAAAACAAAACACGTGCAATACATAGCTCACAAAGCCAGTGTGCCGAACAGTCACAGCCTTTAAGGCTAAACAACACACCTGATACGGTTGTAATAGGTGACTCTATCATCAGGCACACTGAAGTCCTGCTCACCAGGCTGAACAAGGAGAAGGTCACGGTGAGCTGCCTGTCGGGCACTAGGATCCGCCACATAACGCAAGCACTCAGGTCACTCCAAGGCAAGTACAAATATGACTCAGTCATTGTCCATGCTGGTGTGAATGACCTGAGACGTACCTCCCTGGACTACATGAAAAGAGACATAGAGGAGCTTTCTGAGCATGTAGCCCAGACCGGTATGACCCTGACCTTGAGTAGCATCTTACCCTCACCAAGAATGATGCCACAATATGAAGACAAGATGATCAATTTCAACAATTGGCTTAAGTATTGGTGTCATTCAAAGGGGATCCAATGCCTGTCAGCCGGGGATGACATGCTCGACAAGCCATGATGCTTCGCTAGGGACAGCTTGCACCTGTCACCCCTGGGCTTTTGGATATTGGCAAAGGCTCTTGCCACCCCATAGTGCCCTTTTTAGGCAAGGCTCAAAAGACAAACCCACCTCCATAGGTATCACAAGGGATAAGAAACTAAGACTAATGCTACTCAACGCCAGAAGTCTAAACCTCAAGATGGACACACTTGAAACTCTCCTTAGCATGGAGAGCATCGATATCTGTGCAGTAACAGAAACCTGATTCAAGGCTCCCGAGAGCACCCCAGCACTACCAGGTTATACCTCATACCATGCTTTTTGGCCCAAATTTTGGACCGAACCACAAAAGGAGGGGTAGTATCAATATTCGTCAAAGATATCCACACCTCCAGCTTGGTGGCACAGCATGAAGCATCAGAGACTATCCATGTGCAACTAATAGTGGGTAAAACTGCCTTCCAGTTTATAGCCTGCTACAGACCACCCTCCCAAACCCAGGAACCCCATTCACCCTTCCTGAGAACACTGGAAAATATGAAGGTATCCCCAAACACCATTATATTGGGCGACTTCAACTACCCAAACATAGACTGGGAGCATTACTCTAGCTCCAACACCCTAGCCCAAAGGTTCCTAGAATTTATAAACTCAAATGCTATGGAAGAACTTGTTACCACTCCCACAAGAGGGGAAAACATACTGGAACTGATCATCACCAACATGGGGGCTCTATGCTCCAGACCAGAAGTGTATCCCTCACTGGTAAGATCAGACCATAAACTAATCTCACTGGATATTCACAGCCCAACCCCACCCCCCTGCCCAGAAAACCACATTGAAAAACTTCTCTAAAGCAAATTTCACACTCTTCAAAACTGAGGTGGAATCCTTTAAAGCCCCTGGGCCTGTGGAAAATAAGGCCCAGACCGCAGAATCCTTTATAAACGCATTCTATGAACACCTTCAGAAATGAATGGATCATGCAATCCCAAATAAAACCAAGACCCAATCCTCCAAAGGCAGGCGTCCTGTCTGGTGGACCCCAGCCATCAACAAACTATACAATAGAAGTAGGAAGCTACTACATGATAGAGCAAAATCCCAAAAAGGGAAGGTATCTCTGATCAGTATTAGCAAAAAATTATGGGCACTCATAAAATCGTCTAAGGCCAGCTTCGAGAGAAAAATTGCACAGGACACTAAGTATAATCACAAGGCTTTCTTTAGTTATGTTAGGAACCTGGGTGGGAATTCCCAGATATGCTCAGAATTAGTCCAAAATGACAAAAAATACACCAAACCCACAGACATTGCCAACATCCTAGCTGACAGGTTCAGCACAACCCCCCCCCCACCAAAAGGGCAAATATCTATCCCAGCAGAGTGCTGCCCCCCTGACATCTCAGATGCTCAGGTAAGAGCCGCCCTCGCCAAAGCAAAAAACACAGCATCAATGGGACCAGACGGTGTCCCGGGCTGCGTCTTACATGAACTCCAAGAAGAGTTAAACCCAAACATAAAACTACTGTTCAGTCTCAGCCTTACTACAGGATATGTACCCAAAGAGTGGTGCACAGCAACAGTGGTCCCTCTCCACAAAGGTGTTGCCTCAACGGATCCTGGAAACTATTGCCCCATAAGCCTGACTAGCTTGGTCTGCAAAGCTATGGAAAGGATCATCATGGACCTCATAAATAAAGATATTGGGGACCTACAGACACTGGATCCTACCCAGTTCAGCTTTGTTAAGTGCAGACCCTGCCTCTTAAACCTGGTCAATTTCTTTGAAACAGTCACCAAGGACATTGACGAGGGGAAGGTGGTCCACACAGCCTACCTGGACCTCGCAAAAGCCTTCGATACAATACTCCACTTGGGCATTATAGATAAGCTCACCAACTTAAATATAAACCCCTATGTCACTAGATGGGTTGCAAACTGGCTCAAGGACAGAACCCACATGGTTAGAATTGCTGGAGCCTTGTCAGACTCCAAACCAATTACAAGTGGTGTCCCACAAGGCTCAGTCCTGGGACCTCTCTTGTTCGGTATATATTTCTTGGAGGTACAGGCCAACATGGAAGGACTGTGGCTGACCAAGTTCGCAATTGACTGCAAACTAGGCACCATAATTGACTCTCCAGCCGACACAAGCATCCTACAAAAGGGCCTCATAGAAACAGACAAGGTGGTAATCCATTAAGTACGGAAGAAGTAATTAGGGACCTGGGGACCCAAGTTGATAGCAATCTCTCATTTGAAAACCACGTGGCCAAAGTGGTTAGAAAAACATTTTATATAGCCCACCTAATTATGAAGGGATTCACATCTAGATCAGGGGAGGTCATCGTGCCTCTTTCCTCATCCCTCATCAGGCCCATAATTGAGTACAATGCCCCTTTTGGGATGTACCTTACCAGACACCTGCAGCAACTGGAAAGACCTCAAAAGTACCTCACCAAAAGGATCAAAGGGATCAAACCGATGCTATATGCTGCCCGGTTAAAGAAACTCCAGCTCTACTCAGTGGCATACCGCCTGCTCAGAGGAGATTTGTGCCTGATGTATAAAGCCATGTCCAACCCGGAATTAATGGACATGCCGCACCTCAGAAAATCCAAATCCCATCGAGCTACGCACTCGAGAGACTTGAACCTCAGCACTGAAATAAATAGGAAATGCTGGAGGGACAGATTCATAACCCAGAGGCTCTCTTCACTCTGGAATAAAATCCCAGTCCAGGTTAGGCAGAGTCCCTCATTGACTGTCTTCAAGAGGAATCTTGATGAGTGAATGGGAGATCGTAGGTTTACCCCGGGTATCACTTCTGTGTCACTGTTAGACAGAGGCACAGTATACTAACCTCGAAAAAGAACATAGCACAATTCATTTAAAATGGGTGGCAAAAGCCAAACACACTCTGGCAAGGCTTATAAATGCCCTAGGGCAGATAGCCTAGTATGAACCTATGAACCTATATATATATATATATATATATATATATATATATATATATATATATATTTATTTATATATATATATATATATATATATATATATATATATATACATATACATATTTTTTTTTTTTTTTTTTTTTGAGGAGGAACACAGCAGGATTAAGAGGCTACAGGGGTTGTCCTTCTCAAATGCTCTCTTTGTACACAGTAGGAGTGTCTGAAATCAAAATATGATCTCACTGCACTCCATTGACAGAGAAAATGAGATAGGCTCAGAAGGAGTATCCAAATACAAACTTACAAGGGGGGTGGGCAGTTTCAAAGCCACCAAGATTAACACCAAGACAAGAACAGGGAGGGTGGGTGGGAGAAACAGTGTAGACACAAGAGACAGAAACAATAGAGCACCACTATAAATAATAGGCAAGTGTATAAATACAACACAGTGCAAGTTAAATTGCCAAAATATGTACTTATCAGTTTGAAATAGATTCCAACTCTGCACAGCAAGTCTATCAGCTTTCCAACAGTTCACCGAAATGCAATCTGTATTGGAATTACAATGAAATACCCCTCAGGCAATGACTAACAGCTAGGATGTGGGCTGGCTCAACAACTCCTTTCCTGAAACTAGCTTGAGATACCCTGAGAAAGAAACACAGTGGAGACACAAGAGACAGAAACAAAAACAATACAGCACCATTATAAATACTATGCAAGTGTATAAATACAACACAGTGCAAGTTAAAATGGCAAAATATGTACTTATCAGATTGAAATAGATTCCAACTCTGCACTGCAGGTCTATCAGCTTTCCAACAGTTCACCGAAATGCAATCTGTATAGGAATTACAATGAAATACACCTCAGGCAATGACTAACGGCTAGGATGTGGACTGGCTCAACAATCCCTTCCCTGAAACTAGCCTGAGTTACCTTGAGAAAAAAAACACAGTGGAGACACAAGAGACAGAAACAAAAACAATACAGCACCACTATAAATAATAGGCAAGTGTATAAATACAACACAGTGCAAGTTAAAGTGGCAAAATATGTACTTATCAATTTGAAATAGATTCCAACTCTGCACATCAAGTCTATCAGCTTTCCAACAGTTCACCAAAATGCAATCTGTATTGGAATTACAATGAAATACCCTTCAGGCAATGACTAACAGCTGGGATGTGGGCTGGCTCACCAACCCCCTCCCTGAAAATAGCTTGAGCTACCCTGAGAAAAAAATACAGTGGAGACACAAGAGACAGAAACAGAAACAATACCGCACCACTATAAATAATAGGCAAGTATATAAATACAAGATAGTGCAAGTTAAAGTGACAAAATATGTACTTATCAGTTTGAAATAGATTCCAACTCTGCACAGCAAGTCTATCAGCTTTCCAACAGTTCAACAAAATGCAATCTGTATTGGAATTACAATGAAATACACCTCAGGTAATGACTAACAGCTAGGGTGTGGGCTGGCTCAACAACCCCTTCCCCGAAACTAGCCTGAGCTACCCTGAGAAAGAAAACACAGTGGAGACACAAGAGACAGAAACAGAAACAATACAGCACCACTATAAATGATAGGCAAGTGTATAAATACAACACAGTGCAAGTTAAAGTGGCAAAATATGTACTTATCAGTTTGAAATAGATTCCAACTCTGCACAGCAAGTCTATCAGCTTTCCAATAGTTCACCGAAATGCAATCTGTATTGGAATTACAATGAAATACACCTCAGGCAATGACTAACAGCTAGGATGTGAGCCAGCTCAACAACTGCCACTGTTGTATTGTTGCATTATATATCTTTATTGTTCAGTGACATTGCATTTTTTCCATGTTTGTATTGCTGCATTATAAAAGCTTTATTGCTCATTGATATTGCCTTCATGTGCATGTTTGAATGTCAAGATCTTTTCTGTTGAGTTCTAGGGAAGGGGTAAATGTATGGTTGCATTACATGCATATCTCACTTTGCCTTACTGCTAACTGGTGCACTGTTGAAATAATGTGTTTGTTGTTGTCCTATTGCCCTTTAAAACTAAAGTGTCACCTAGAATAAAATCTGTTATCACTTGCCACATTGGGGTGTTGGGCCTAAAGAAGGGGTGTCACCAGAGTCAGGTAGGAAGGAACCCATATCTACTTCAGCTAAACCTGTGGGTGTGCTACATAAGTAGTGGGGGTGTGGGGAATGCAGCCCTCCCACATGAAGAGTTTCACTGAACGACATTTTCAATGTAATGCCGTTTGGTGACTTTTCCATTCGATGGCTAAACATAGACCTGGCACAAACACCTCTACTAAACTGGAAATGCCCTGTGTGGGCAGAATTTTGGTTTCCACAATATACTTTTACTTTTCATGAAGGCTAATATACTGTGATGAAGAATAGAAATATGTTGGTGAAATCCATCCACATGCTTAGTTGTAGATAACTATAAGTAAACACATGGATGGAGTTCACCAAAAGGCAAAGTCTGATTTGTTTAATTTATGCACAGTTGTGAAGTCCATTGCTGCTGATTGATTTACTGAAAACCTTTAAATAGCACTTCAGCAACTTTCTCCATGTTTTAGTATGATGCATCACTTACATCCAAATGAACAACCTTTTCCCTCTGATAAAGTTATTCTTTATATAGACAAATGGATCAATGATAAACAAAACTGTCAGGTATCTAAAGCTAGAAATTCAAGAAATTGTGTTTATGTTCTCATTCTTTATTATAATGAGGTGTTTGATAACACAGGTAATGAATATGTTTGCTAAGACAGAGTAATCACTATTTGCTTCTATTTGTAGATTTCATACCCAGTTATCAAATTATAGCAGATACTCAGATCAGGGACGCAAGCAAGTAGTACACATAATCAGAAGTTCTGGGCCTTTATTCTTTGGATCATAATCTTGTGTGCTGCATTTCTTCAACATGTGTGTGTGACATCTTGTGGCCCCTTTGCCCAGGACTAGGGAATAAAATGACCACTATCTTGAAGTTTTAAATTAAAAAAAACTAAACTAAACATTTATAGGAATAGCGTTTGCTTTAATGTAGTGATAACTCCCATACTAGCTATGGTCTCATTTGAGTTGTTCATAAAAAAAAATCATTCATAAAGGAAAAGATTGCAGTTCCTGTATCACAGGCCATTGCATAAAATAATATTTAAACAGTTCAGTCTTACTTCTAGAACACAGAACTGAGCAAATTTTCCCCAGTACTTTGCAATTGACCCATAAATGATAAAAAACTTAATCGACCACACAACTTATCATAGATTCACAATCGTGTCAGTCAACAGTCATTCAGAAAAATACAAATGGAAATACACACACACACACACACACACACACACACACACACACACACACACACACACACACACACACTACAAGTTGTAACTTCTAAACACCACATGCACATACTCCATTACATGTACTCAAATACCACACACCATAGACACCTTCCTTATGCAGCAGCTATGGCAAAGATCAAGTGAAGCTCGAACGGTGAATCTGGACATCCATGGTGAGAACAAATAAGAATCTTGGCTGTGATCAGAGAGACCTTACCATAACTCTTTGTAATGCATGGAAATTTATTAGTTCCCACATACCTACAAATATTAGAGAAAAAGATACTATTGTTTTGTAGGTTGTATTGACTATGACCTATTAGTTGTCCATGTTGAAGTGAATGACCTGAGGTGCTCCACTCAGAGGGACTATCAAAGACACATTATGCAACTTACTATGCATTTGTCATTAGCAGGAAAGAAACTGGTCTTGAGTAGTACCTTGCCTTTGCCAAAAATGATGTCCAGATACAAATCCAAGATAATTGGCTTAAACTATTGGCTAAATAGTTGATGTCATTGTAAGGTGATCCAGTATGTGACAGCCTGGAATGATATGGTAGATAAGACTTCCTGTTTTACCAGGTATGGCCTACGCCTGTTATACTAGATATTCCATATACTGGCTACAGCCTTTGATGCCCCCACAGTGCTCTTTAAAGAGAAAGTCTCAGCACAGGACATCCTTATACAGAAAATTCACACTCATTTTTGGACATCACTTTGGTGCTACTCAAGCTTGGAGTCTAAATATAAAAGATGCCAGGACTTGAGGTATTCCTGCAAATAGAACAAATTTATATTTTTATAGTTATCGAGTCATGCTTTCAGTGCAATGACAGCACTTCCTCTATACTAGGGAGCACCTATCATGCCTTCAGATCCTTGGGAAACTCCAGGGAAGGGCAGTGGTTGGGTATCAGGTGTCAATATTTGTTAAAAACACAATTACTACAACTCAAATTACCCATAACCCTGACTTGTAACATGTATTCATGCAAATCACCCTTAACAAACCAAGCTATTACTTCAATGCTATCTACAGATCCCCATCAATGTCACCCATATATCACATAAATTGCCTTAACACCATTGATGCATTAAATATAATATCAAATACCTTCTTACTATGGGAATTTAATTACCCAAGCATTGATTTGCACACTTTCTCTTCACAGAGTAGTTCAGCATTTCCTAGACTTCATTAATGCTGATGCACTGGAACAAATCATAAAATTACCTGCTATAGAGTCCCTAATATCCTTGACCTGGTACTTACAAAATTAGCCTTTGCCTGTACATGACCCTACATCTTATTATTAATGTTTAAGCCTCACCATGAATCAGTTATCTTCTCTGTCAGGTCTGGTGGTACCATCCAACCACTAAGTGAGAACATCTTTAGGAACTTCTTTAGCTTGTAGAAGACATAAGCAAAATTCCCAATAATGTCCTCACAAATGAGCCCTAGCGTGATGGCTGCTGCATTTACCTCTGTCTTTTACCAGCATCTGAACAGTTGCATAGAATACTCAATACCCATCCACCCTAATTCTTAATTGAAATTCTGGAATAAATGCCTGTGGTGGAACTCATTTACTAATAAATTATAAAGCAAAAGAAGGAGCAAGCAAGGAACTTAAATAACATTATTAGAAAATATAAGGATGGTAATGAATTTAAGGTTACTACAAATACCAAATAAAATTGCAAATCTTTCTTCAGTCATGACAGAAATTTAAGGAATACTGTCCAACACTGCACTGAGCTCACCCAGTAATAATATAACTCATTCTGACCCCAAGAGTTTAGCTAATATATTAGCAGACAGATTAGGGCTACTTTTACCCCTTCTACCCACATTGTTGCTTCCACTATCCCTAATAATTTAGTTTCCCTTGGGGTTACCATAGAACAAGTCTTAGAATTCCAATCAAAAACTAAAATAATACTTTCATGGGACCAGACAAAATATCAGACTTGTATTCTCATCAGTACCCAAGTATTCTGTATCTGAGACTCTTAAACTGTTCAACCTCAGCTTATCTATAGGGTTTGTTCCTGATGCATGGAGAACAGTGATTGTAACTCCCATACACAAGGATGGCCACTCTACAGACCCAAGTAATTCAGCTCTACCAGCCTTATATGCAAAGCCATGGAATGTATCATAGCAAATTTATTTTATGCAGACACAGGCAACTTAACTGATTTGATCCCAATCGGTTTGATTTTGTGAAGGGCAAGTCCTATCTCCTAATCCTAATAAGCTCCTTTAAAAGGTTACAGAGGCTGTGGGCAGCAGTCATTCTTTGCACACTTTGTGTCAACTTGGCTATGGCTTTTGACAATATCTCCCATACTGGTAATACTGAACAATTAGACAAGCTTAATGCAAAGCACCTGCATTGTTCACTGGACTCCAAATTAGCTAGCCAATATATCCCAAGCTGTGAAAGTTGCTGGTTCCCCTCTCTGAATATAAATTTGTAACTAGTGGGATACCATAGATATCAGCTCTGATCTCTACCTGTATGGCATTTATTTTGCAGACATCCTATCTAATATTCCAGAACTGTGGTTGACCAAGTTTGCTGATGACTGCAAACTGGGCACTGCTATCCACTCACCCACTGATACAAAGTTCCAGCAAGAGCTGAAATATACACATACATGGTGTATCATAAATTATTTCAAACTAAATGAAAAAAGTGATGTAGAAAGGCTGTTCCTACCTCATATGTTCTAAATGGTACTCCTCTTCAGACGGATGCATTCATAACAGACCTGGGTACTCATATAGATAGCTTTCTCCCATTCAATCATCATGTTTCCACCACAGTCAGGAAATCTTTCTATCTAGGCAAGTTAATTTCCAAGGTAATAGCTTCAAGATCCAAAGATATCATCCTACCACTGTGATCTTCCCTTATCAGATCTATCATTAGATACAACACCCCCTTTGGTATGTAAAAATACAAACGTATTGTTTAACTGGAAAGGCCCCAAATATTTCTAACCAAGAAATGAAAGCTCTTAAATCCTTCAACTATCCTGATAGATTAGCACAACTTTCCTTATGCATAGTAGCCTACAGATTTCTGTGAGATGACCTGTGTCTCTGTTTCTGAGCCATGAAAGACTCGGTTTTGAACTCTTATTACTTCACATAAAAGTGACTCTACCAGCACTTACACTAAAGACTCAAATCTAATTTAACAAATAAGACTCACAAGAGAGATATGTTCCTACCTCAACATATCCCTAGCTTATGGAATAAATTGCCACTACTGGTCAAACAAAATATGGATTTTGCTATGTTTAAGGCTAGTCTTCATAACTAGATGAGGAGGCATATATTTACACTGGGGTTATCATGCAGAACCCTGCTAAATTTGGCATGTGAGCCCTATTAAGTGATGGAAAAGGGTGGTAAGAACTTTTAAGTTCATCTGCTTAAAGGTGTGTATGGCTAGGCATCTTATGGTCCCCATGATCATTTGCCTTAACATACCTCTCAGTCTCTTAGTGCAAGAAATCTGGATAAAGTCCAACAAAATGGTGGGACAAAGGCCCAAAAATAGGGACATATTTTAAATATTGCTCTTATAAACTTAGGAAGTTGCTAGCATAACAAGGTTTGTGTTAGCATACATTTTCTGAAGGATTTGAAGTCTGAAACTCAAATGTATGTCATTTGGTGACTTCATTCCTCAACTCAGCCCAGTGATTTGACAGAAAACCACATATTTTATGAGGAACAGACCAAAAATAGGATCCAAAAATCTGGACATTCTGCTAAAATCTGGACAGTTGAGAGGCATGCTTGCCGAGTATGTGCCTAGTGTTTTAGTGCTTTGAAAGACAGTAGCCACCACAAAAGACTGGCAGAAAGCTATGAAATGGGCAGAGTTTTAAAAGTCCCAGTGAGGTTTTTAACAGTTTCCTGACAGTCTTCTGTGTTGCCCAATGACCATTATTAATCCTCTAGTGCAGGACTAGAACTTAGCAAATGTAAACAGTACCTATCTAAAACTAATTCAGCACCTTTTTGACATAAAAGGTGCTTAATAAGTTTGTCGTTTCTCTGATTTTGAGTCATAATTGCAAAACTTGATGCACTACAAAATAATTAATAAAAAGGCCTTATAGCATGATGTGAAATTATGGTTTTATTATCGAATGTGAACAACTGCTTAATAATACTTTGATGATGTATCAATGTTTGAACACCTAGGAAAAAATACTTAGATGGTTTGTTTCTTTGGTCTTTGTAGCTTATTGTTCATTCAAATTGATATTTCAATAGATCCAATACCTTCTGAGTCAGATTTCTGATTCTTTATTGACATTGATACTAATTTAGCAACATACTCATAGATAAAAGCTATCCTTCATATCTGATTGAAGGAGAAGTAAACAGTATGGGGTTAAGCTCTCAGTTCAGAGTGCAATTTGTCCAGGTGGTCAAGGTGAATTGTCATTAACATTCTTCTCAGTTACTTGGTGGTCACTCATTGCCACTTTAGTGAATGAATTTCTGTGTTATTATTTGGCTTCCTAACATTGAATGACACATTTCCGTTTATCACAGTAATATCCTGGACTCTTTACCTTAGTATTATCTTTTTTTAAGTGCTTTCCCCATGATTCCACATGGCAAAATTTCTTGAATAAAATATATTGCAGCACTACCTTGATACCAAAAAGACTGAAATCTAAATCAACTGCACAGCAAAACCAATTTTTATTTTTTGATTTTTTTTTCAGGAAAAAAGCCTCTCCTCCCCCATACTCTTTACTTACATACACCAACTGTGAGATCACATGGAGTAGTAAAAAGAGCAAAGTGCAATTTAAAGTGCACTTTCCCTTCCTGCTCTTCCTTTAAGTGTGACCTGCCACCATTATTCAAACTGCAGTACAGAAGTTAGAGGCAGCAACACTTGAGCAAAAGATATCTTACAAAAAACAGCAACCAAGGAGAACAGCCTACTCTCGTTTATTAAGGGCTTTTCATCCTTCTAAATAGTAAGAACTTCTTCAGGTAAACATGTACACACAGTTAGTGTTTAAAACAAATGGGTTTGTAGTCACATGCCAAACAATCAACCAATAAAATTTCCTTCCCTCACCAAAGACAAAGTTAAAATGAACACTTTCATTCACCTTGTTTTGTTAAAATGTGCATCTTCTAATAAGAGTTATACTTTTCTTATCTAGAAAGACTCAACAATTTTAACACGCATAAAAGTGAAGTAATCTCATTCAAACCTGGATGCTGGCATGCATTAACACGAATTTGCCACAGTAACTCCAATTTTTCTAGTAATAATGGAAAAGGACCCTGCCACATAGTCCTGCACTAACTGGTCAATCACTCTGAACCTGAAACTGTGAGTTGGGTTTTGGGTGGTGTGTCTGGCTAGAACGTTTACTTTTTTGCCCTTCCTTATACTATACATATACTTATACATAGTCTTTTAATTTTCGGTCAATTTTCCCAATATAATTCACTGGGCATGAATCACACTTTTCCAAATATACAATCATTTTTGAATTACGGTTGTATTTCCTGAACACAGTAAACTTTTTATTCCTCACCCAAAATGTTACTCCCTCCTCAACATGTTTACAATAAGGGCACATACCACATTTATACATCCCCAGACACCTCACTAGACCAGGACCTTGTTTGTTAGGAAAATAAATTTGTCATTGCTATTTTAGAATAGCCATTTTACTGAAACTTCTTGTAGAATACCTTGTACTTATAACCCACCAACACACCCAACTGTTGCTTTATTTGAACATATTTGTGAACTTGATTTTAGAACTTTGTTCGACCACAATAAGCCTAAAAGCAAAAGTGTCAATAACTGTTGGAACACTAAAAGGTCAGAATGGCTAGCACTTAAGAGGCGCAGAAACTGCCCCTGAGAATCATGAAACCAGATAAGGGGGGGAGGGGGGGTTAGTGTTTATGGACCTGAACGACTATGTTAATAGAATGAAACAAATGTTACCGAGTGAAACCTATGTGAATGTGTCACTGAATGAACTAAATATAGCATACAGTCATATTAGGACATATATCAATGATTTGTTTATTGAAGCCAAGATAGATGTTAACATGTACAACTACCTGACCATGCAAGCCCCCAGAATCCCTGTATTGTTTGGCATCCCAAAAATTCACAAGAGCATTAACAATCCACCTATGTGACCATTGGTTGAAGCAAGGAATTCAATCACCTATTCTTGTGCTAAGGTAGTAGATACTATTTTAAAGAAATACATCAAAGAATTGAAGCACATTTATAAAGATTCTTGGACCTTTTTGGTTGAGATAGATAAATTAGAATTTAAGGAAAACTACAACTTTCTGACTGTTGATGTGAAAGTTCTTTACACTTCTATTCCACACATAGATGGTATTGAATGGGTCTCCTTTATGTTGAGATCCATCAAGGCACCCCAGGCAGAGATTACCTTAGTAGAAGAGTTGTTATATATAGTATTAGCAAACAACTTTATTACCTTTGACAATTAATATTTTCTACAGAAGATAGGTGTAGCAATGGGATCTCCTTGTGGGGCGAGCTTTGCTAACTTAGTAATGGCATACTGGGAGCTGGAACGTATTTTGAAACATACACAGATAAAAGAACAAATTTATTTTACACAAGGTTTATGGATGATATCTTCCTAATGTTTAAAGGGATAAAGCACTGCTTATGCATTAATCAACTACTTTAATAAAACTACACAGTTTCTTCAGTTCACATACACCTATAGTGAGGACGTTATTTCCTACTTAGATATTGAACTGAGAAAAGACAAACGTCTTTTCGTATAAAGCTAAAATATATAGGAGGAAGACATACTCCAACACAGTCTTGCACTACACTAGTTGCCACCCATACCATCAAAAACGATCTGTGGTTAATGGTCAGCTAGTGTGTACAACTAGGATGGTAACAGAAGACAATGACTTTCCTGCAGAATGTTAACACTTACGTGACATGTTTCTTAAACATGGATATCCAGACTTATTAATTTCAGACTTAACAGTTGAAGTCTGTATAAAAAGGGACAGTGGCATATATCAGTCCCTTCTTCACAATAGAGGTTTACCCACTATAGTAGGAACAATATATCCACAAAGAGAAGACAATTCCTTTAATGGGGAACCTAATAATGTGAACTCATACGTACTTGGTTTTATAACACCGTTTAACTTAGAAGCCAAAGACCATAGGAAAAGTTTACATACGAATTGGAATTTACTGTTAACTGATACATCAATAAAGAGCAAACTATCAGACCACCCAAAAATCATCTTTAAAAGAGGTAAAAACTTAAAAAACCTGTTGGAGTATAACCAAGGTCCTGGTCTAGTGAGGTATCTGGGGATGTATAAATGTGGTATGTGCCCTTATTGTAAACATGTTGAGGAGGGTGTAACATTTTGGGTTAGGAATAGAAAGTTTGCTGTGGACAGGAAATACAACTGTAATTCAAAAATGATTGTATATTTGGCAAAGTCAGTCATGCCCAGCGTATTATATCAGGAAAACTGAGCAAAAGTTAAAAGACCATATATATATAAGCATATGTTTAGTATTAAGAAGGGCAAACAGGAAAATGCTCTAGCCAAACATACCACCCAAAACCCAACTCACAGTTTCAGGTTCAGAGTGATTGACCAGTTAGTGCAGGACTATGGGGCGGGGTCCTTTTCCATTATTACTAGAAAAATTGGTGTTATTGTGGGAAATTTGTGTTAATGCATGCCAGCATCCAGGTTTGAATGAGATTACTTCACTTTTATGTGTGGTTAAAATTGTTGCATCTTTTTAGATAAGAAAAGTATAACTCTTATTATAAGAAGCACATTTTAACAAAGCAAGGTGAATGAAAGGGTTAATTTTAATTTTGTCTTTGGTGAGGGAAGGAAATTTTTTGGTTGATTGTTTGCCATGTGACTACAAGCCCATTTGTTTTAAACAGTAACTGTGTGCACATGTTTATCTGAAGAAGTTCTTACTATTAAGAAGGACAAAAAGCCCTTAATAAACAAGAGTGGACTGTTCTCCTTGGTTGCTGTTTTTTGCGGATTTATTTGCAGTTTTTTCTACAATTTCTTCATTTTTCAAAAGATATCTTAAGCAAATGCAATTTTAACAAAAGACATATGCAAATACATTTATACAGACTAATTTATGAGGACTTAAAGGAAAACATTTATAAAAGGGTTCAATCTAGTTTTGAAACCTGAATATTTACGGCACACCTTAATCTTTTTTAGATAGAACAAGTATAGGTATTTCAGGTGATTTGTAATATCTATACATCTTCAACAAAATCCTGTGTTGTATATAGCATTATAAAAATATATAAAGTTTCTACAGTCAGTTTTCTGATATGCTAACTTGCAAAAAGGAATCATATCATCTTACAAGTAATTGATTTGCTTTGGATTCCTATATATATATATATATATATATATATATATATATATATATATATATATATATATATATATATATATATATATATATATGTATATATATATATATATATATATATATATATATATATGTATATATATATATATATATATATATATATATATATATATATATATATATATATATATATATATATATATATATATATATATATATATATATATATATATATATATATATATAGATATATATATATATATATGCATACACACAAACACAGTCACAGAGAAAAGTAAAGTATGTGAAATTACTTGTCAGCCCTGTTCTAAGATGTTAAGACAACCTTTAGAAAGTTACACATTGTTCTTTTCTTCTTCCCATTACATCATCTTGTTATGTGACAGTTGTCATTATCCAGCTTGTGAACGGCTTATTTTGTCAGTAACTAAATAATAGTGCTTTACTTTTTCAGTTAATAAGTGCATTCCTTGTGTGGAGAAAATAAGTGACAGTGTATGATAAAGTCAAAAGGACAAGGAAATAACAGCAATATATATATATATATATATATATATATATATATATATACATACTTATATTTACATATACGTGAAATATAAACTAGGAAAGTGAAAACACCCACAGCTAAGATAAACAGTTTGACATCTCACATACATATATATCTCACCACAAGTTATAAATGAATTACCTTTTTAGGTTAAACCTTGTACACCTCTTCTTAATTCATTACATGAAGAAAGCAAAACACCAGTGAAAAAGCAACTTGATTTAGAGGTCAGTCTTAAAAACTGCTTTGAAAGACATGAGTAATTTTGACCAAGGAGATACAATCATTATCTTTAATAATATACAATCAGATTTTACATAAAAGGATAGTTCAGTGGCTCTGAGCTACTTTCTTAGTCAAGGGTACAGGATTTCCTTCCTTCTATCTGCATTTGCCTAGTGTCTGAGTGAGAGCAAACAATAGTCAACAGTTTTCCCAGGACAGCCATTAAAATTGGCACTTGTGTCCCATGGGTCTAGCTGGTTAGCAAATGTATATAAAAATGATCCTCATGAAATAATATAATATATATATATATATATATATATATATATATATATATATATATATATATATATATATTATATATATATATATATATATATATATATATATATATATATATATATATAATATAGACTTCATCAGAACATCTAAGTAGTGGTCCATGATGTTTAAATACTATTAATTATCCAATGGGAATAGTCTTACAATTTGAATCCATGATTAACATATTCATGATCTCATACATATTCATGTAGTACTTCCCAACCTACTCACATATACACCTTCTTTTCTCTGTTATACATAAAATATAAAAAATAAAATACCTAAATCCATCAAGAAATTCAAACAAATATTCATAATTTTATATCATTGTAGGGAGATAAAACACACTAATTAAACCATACTGGCTTACTGTGTCATTAATGAATTAGCAATACTAGCACACAATACATATAAACAGGACATAATACTATCCAAATAACCCCCTAAAAACTGCAGATAATCTGCCAACACTTTATCTAACTTCTAATAATGGTTTAGAGGAAATATGATCATTCAAACCAGGAACTTTGGCTGCATTTAACCTAAGCTGCCATTTAACTTCTTTTTCACCTAAAATAACCCTTATATCCCCCCACTCCCGGGGTTAGGTTTAACTTGTTCCAAGATCCCAAATTTGAAAACATGCCTATCACTATTCATGTGAATATGTCTATATAATGCATTATTATGATCCCCTCTTTTAATACTACAATTATGATCATATATTCTGTTTCTTGTCTGTCCATCTTTCCAACATAGAAACTAGGACAGACACATTTAGCTACATAAAGTATATGCTGGGAACAACAGTTGCCTTTCTTGAACCATATCTTAGTGTGGTTAACATCCTCCAGTGTCATTACTTTCTCTTCCAGAATGTCCTGACACTGTTTGCAACAGCCACACTTCCTAGTATATCCCTCATTATTTATATGTCTGGTTCCTGTGTTCCCTCTTTCAAATCTAAACGTTAAATTATGTCCTGTCTTATACACATAACAAGGGTTGTCACCTATCTTATTCTGTACCATTACGTCACTTTGAAGTATATTCCAATTATTACTTATAATGTCTTTTACTTCTTTTACGTAAGGACTGTATTCAACTATACAAGATATTTTGTACTGTTTGTCATTGTCTTTATCCAACATGTCCATAGATTTATCTAACCCAACACCTAGCAATGGACAATATTTCTTCACCCACCCTTTTATAACATGGCTACTAACTTCTCTAATAATGGATCTGGGATATCCGCTCTCCTCAAATAGGGTCCCAATATATTGAATTTCTCTAACCATCTCATTTTATTCTGATGTCATTTGTGTGGCCCTAATACATTACCCCTTTATAATAATTTTATTTAAGTGGTCGGATGACAGCTTGTATATTCTAGATATGAATTATAAAGAAAGCACTGCCAGTCCATAAAGGACCATGCACAATAAAAACAAAAAGTACAATAAAATGGACCACTGCGGTCAATTGTTCTACTTTAGTTAAACACAAACCAAACAAACTAAGTGCTTTCACCGGGTACTAAGCCCAGCTTCATCAGAGTCATTTAGTCAAACAGTAATTCATTATTATATACATAATTCATAATTTAAACAGACCAGTCCCTGATGCTCAATTAGTGACCTCACAATCAAATAGCAATGGCTATTAGGATTATAACAAGATCTTTGAGATGTTACATAATGATTCAAGGCACACTGTTTCCTCCTTGAATGAAGTCAATATAGGGCATAGAAGAATAGATTTGTATTTAGAGGAATTTCTCTTGGATAGTAAGATTGATATGAATACATACAAATTTTTAAAAGTTGAATTTCCAGTCCTAGCTACCATAGTAGGTACTCTGAAAATACACAAAAATATATTGGACCCCCCCATATATGCCTGTAGATTCAGATAGTGACTCCAAAACTTTTCCATTTGGGAAGGTTATTGATAATTGGCTTAAACCAGTATATGGAAAAGTACCACATATTCTCAAAGATTCCTGGGACTTTTTAGGCCAGTTAAAGCCAGATATATGGAAAGAGGGTCTCATATTTTTAACAACTGACGTAGTGGATTTATTTTCCTGTATTGCTAAGGATGAAGGCCTTGATAGTCAGTAATAGTATACAGAAATATTTGGGATTTGAATGGGAAAATGTATGTTTACTGGGGGAATTCATGTCTATAGTATTGTATTTCAATTATATTATGTTTGAATGGGTACAGCCTGTGCCACGATATATGCCAACTTAGTTCTCCTGGACTGGGAAAACGAGCATACATTTGGAAGCCAATATATGAATAAAATACACTGTTACAGAATATTTTGGATGACATATTTGTATTGTGGGATAGTACTAGAGAGGAGGCAGATGCCTTTGTAGGGTACCTGAATGGAATAGGTTCCTTTCTAAGTTTTACACATAGTTGTAGTAGTACAGGTATAGCATATCTAGATACATATATATCCAATGGTGCTCATGGATTTAAATCTAAATTTAAATCAAGAATATATAGGAAGGATACCTTTAGTAATTCATATCTAGAATATACAAGCTGTCATCTGATTAGTATTAGGGCTGCACGAATGACATCAGAATATAATGAGATGGTTAAAGACAATATATTGGGACCCTATTTAAGGAGAGTAGATATCCCAGTCCATTATTAGGGACGTTAGTATCTATGTTGTAAAAGAGTGGGGGAAGAAATATTGTCCATTGCTAGGTGTTGGATTAGATAAATCTATGGACATGTTGGATAAGGACAATGACAAACAGTACAAGAGATCTTGTATAGTTGTTACAGTCCTTATGTAAAAGAAGTAAAAGACATTATAAGTAATAAGTGGAATATAGTTCGAAGTGACATAATGATACAGAATAAGATAGGTGACAACCCTTGTTATGTGTATAAAACAGGACATAATTTAACGTTTAGATTTGAAAGAGGGAACACAGGAACCAGACATATAAATAATGAGGGATATACTAGGAAGTGTGGCTGTTGCAAACAGTGTCAGGACATTCTGGAAGAGAAAGTAATGACACTGGAGGATGTTAACCACACTAAGATATGGTTCAAGAAAGGCAACTGTTGTTCCCAGCATATAATTTATCTAGCTAAATGTGTTGTCTGTCCTAGTTTCTATGTTGGAAAGATGGACAGGCAATTAAGAAACAGAATATATGATCATAATTATTGTATTAAAAGAGGGGATCATAATAATGCATTATATGGACATATACACATGAATAGTGATAGGCATGTTTTCAAATTTTGGATCTTGGAACAAGTTAAACCTAACCCCAGGGGGGAATATAAAGGCTATTTTAGGTGAAAAATAAGTTAAATGGCAGCTTAGGTTAAATGCAGCCAAAGTTCCTGGTTTGAATGATCATATTTCCACTAAACCATTATTTGAAGTTAGATAAAATGTTGGCAGATTATCTGTAGGTTTTAGAGATTTATTTGGATAGTATTATGTCCTGTTTATATGTATTGTGTGCTAGTGTTGCTAATTCATTAATGACACAGTAAGCCAGTATGGTTTAACTAGTGTGTTTTATCTCCCTACAATTGTATACAATTATGAATATGAGAGATTTATGTATTTTATTTTTTATATTTTATGTATAAACAGAGAAAAGTAGGTTTATATGTGAGTAGGTTAGGAAGTACTATATGAATATGTATGAGTCCATGAATTTGTTAATCATGGATTCAAAGTGTAAGGCCATTCCCATTGGATAATTAATAGTATTTAAATGTCACGGACCAGTACTTAGATGTTCTGATGAAGTCTATACGCTTTAGATGAAAGCGCTTAACCTAAGTGGTTCGATTTTGTTTTAAATAAATACTTGTTACGTTACCATTGTTCGTGGTTGTGTCACTGTGAGCTGTGATTAATTGCAGCGCATTTTTTGGACTATAGTCATATTTCTGAGTTGGGGATACTCTATGTGTGGTGTGTTTTCAAAATTAAAGCAACACAAAGACCATAGTCAAGTGTGTGTGACAACTTGAACTTATCAATTATACACCTATGGTGCCTTCACAACACCTTTAACAATGTGCACGTGAATTGGAAACAGGGAAGTCAAGGAAAATTCTTACTTTTGTAGATTAGAAATCTGCAACGGCACTTAAAAGCACAAAGATGTTTCTGCAATGAAGGGGTACCTGTAAATGCTTGCTATTGTCTATATGGTTGTAATAATGACACTTTATTTTTAAAGACACTTTATGGAAATGTTAATGATATCAAGGAAATATGTTGCTGTAAGTGACCCGGCATAGACTGCCAGTAAGAATAGGCTTTTCTGTGGTTGTTTGATCCATCCTTCCTAGGATAATACTTACTCACTCACTCTTATTGGAGTCAAAACAGTAATTGTTCAGGACGTTTCTGCATTGGTTTGGGGAGTTTCTCCTTTTACCACTGTTGTATGACTATGGACTTGGTATACCTAAATTTGGACCCGTGAAGGCTTGCTCTTATATGGATTATGCAGGAAAAGCTGTTTTTGATCTGTGCCATGGCAATAAACAGCATATGCAGGTTTCAATCATCTGGGATTGCAGATGTGATTTCTGACAGATTACATTCCATTTCTTCATTGTTAAGTACACCTCTAAGTTTCTATGAATATGGTTTTATTTTAGTACAGTTTTCTAATGGCTTACATTGATGCAGACAGTATGCTTCTATGGCTTTGAAATGCAGTCCCTTGTCAATTCTTGCCTTTTGTAATTACTGTTATTAATTAATTATCTAGTTACAGCAGGCCAAGCTCAATGTCTTATTCACTGTAATTGCAACCTGAATGTGCCTATCTAAAGTAATCAAGATGGAGTTGCCCCATGTTAGGAGTTAATGAAAAGGTTTTACATAATAGAACTGAATAAATATTGCTAAAACTTTATTAAATCTTAAATATTAAAACTTACTAGACAAACATAACCATCATAATCTGAAAAATTATGAATAGGAATGTTATATCAGTTGCAGCATGTCCTACCATATTCCTAAAAATCAATAACAAAATGAACAAAACTCACTAACTGCACATCTAGAGTCATCAGAATGTTGATGGCCAAGGGGCTGCATGCATCCAAGTGTACAGCTGCCAGTGGTCCCATGCACTAAGGCATCTATCCACTTGCTGACCAATTACTTAAGGTGTTAGAAGGACAGTCTATGGCAGGTCATAAAGTAGGGTGGGCTACTGTGCATACAGTGTAGAGCTGAATGTGTGCAAGAGATTAGTAACTGTTCTATAAGAGGTGAAGTCTTAACACATGCTTGAGTTATTTAATAAGCGGATTTGTCTTGAATTTTGCCACTGGGTAACAATGCTCTTGTACAACAATGTTACCACAATGGGGTAAGCGACCATATGCAAGAACAACTAGAATTTCGTGACTGCCCAAAGTGGATTCTTTCTTTATGAAATCTAATCAGATTTAATTATGGGGGCAGCATCTTATATGTTTACCTTTATCATTTTTATTACTATTGTTATCTTGTGCATTATTTATTTATTTATACCTAGTTGTGGTATAGGAGTGTATGTGTGCTCAGTGCAGATATTTTTTTTTTATTCACTAGGGGTACCCAGCTCCATGACACAGAAAGATAAAGCACTGACTGCAAACTAAATGTCCCAAGTAAGATTAGCAGCTCAAGAATTTAATAAGTTGGGTAGGAGTAGTTTTACTGGAGGGTTGTATGTTCAGACACTCCTCCCATGGTTGAGCCTTTATGGAAACTAGCAATGTCTGCATGCTGCCTGTAAGGGGGTGGGGGTAAATTAATGGCTGAGATACATGTGGAAGTATGGGTGATATGTCTCACCATCCATTACAGAGCAGCTTCTGTTTACTTATTACACGCACAGGGGAGTGTTTAGGCTTTAAAGGAGAAACACTTTCTCAGCAGAGTGAAACCTCTCCAGTATTTCTCAATCTCCTCAATGGCCTTGTATGTCATTGGAAACAGGCCATGAGAGGAAGTCAGGTTTCAATGTGGACATGTTAATGAGAAGTGTAACTCAGAGCAGCCAATGATCAACTGTGAAGGAACCAAAAAAGCATTGAAAAAGTATGGGGTGATCAATATATAACAGAGGATCATACTGATGCATGACAATGTCCACATTCAACAGAAAAAAATGTTCACTAGGTATGTCTCCTTCTATACAAGGATGGTGCTAGGTGTGCTTTCTACTGCAAATGCATCTTTCAAACTGATAACATTGGCATGTACTGAAGAATTTTTCACATACAATATCTGCTTGATCCTATTCTCACCTCAGGAGTTGCAGGGGATCAAGGAAAATGCATTTATGTGGCTCATCAGTGCTTGCACACTATGATGCCACATATTACAGTTCTGGCTAGTGGTATACCACCATCATCACTAGGGCAGAATTTGGGATGGTACAGAGGAGGAAGGCAGCATATTTCATCTTCCCTTTTTTCCCTTCTTTTCCAAGGTCATTTGAAAAGACAATGCAATTCAAACCAGCTAGGTAAAAGGTAAAAGACCAAGAGATGCCGTATTTCAGATTTTCAGATTTGCAGGTATCTCATCTGATTGTAGGAATGACAGAGCAATCAGTTGTTTTCTCTGTGTCTGGAATTGTGAGCATACAACATAATGGTAATCACGCCACTTATGATAACTGAATCCATATAGACTGTGCTAGGTAGACTATCAACCCTTCCTCAACAGAATGACAGAGATGCATTGTCTCACATTGTTTAGTGTTGCTGTCATTTCAACAATACATGGAATATATCTTGAGGTCAGCTCCAAATCCATCACCCTGACAAACTCAGCTATACAGGAGAACATTGCATTATATGTTCTTCAGGGTATACAGATCTAAGTGCATACCATAGGGTGCATATTCTTATATTATTTACCTTTCCAATAGTTCTAAGAAGCACATCTCTCAGTGTACACTATATCTAGTGGAGAAGATCACATCAATAACCTATACAGGTGACGTCTTCATATCAGAAATGGTAGTACGGTTCTAAGCAGGAGTTTTGTCTGCTGTTCGGAGATCAGTCTGCACCAAAAATGAGACCAGGTATATTAGTTGACAGTGAAAAGGAATCCTGTATTAATTTCTGTTTTACCACGCAACACTATGGCCTGAGGACTTTGTGGACTGTAATGCCTAATATTCCACTGTGACAGAACTGATGATTTGGCAGGGGATATTCAAGATGCTTGGGACTTCTGACTTCATCTTCTTTATTACCTCCTGTCAATATCAAGCAGTGTCCTATCAATGATAATTAGTGGCACTAGGTTCATGAAAACGAGGTGGTGTTGCATGATAAGTCTTCAGTGTGCCACTGTGGAATGATCCTTTCCAGACTCCTGCACTTCTTAGATGCTTTACCTGTGCACCACAAATAGTTTTGGTGTGGCTGAGTATTTTTGGAGGTGCAGACACTACCTGATGATACATTTGCTTTTGCCTTTTATATTACATCTGTAGTGTAGTATTACACACTGTTTTCAGAGGTAGCTAGAGTTCTTTACTGATGATTAAACTGTAGTCAAGCGACAGAGACTTGTTTTAAATATGGTTTTACTGGCCATTCTATGGACATGTAGTTTATATCCCTTAGTTGACACTATTCAGTAATGTCACTATGTGCATTCAAATGTCTTAAGAAACAACTACATCTTAGCAACAGCAGTTGGCTGTCAAATTAATTGATTAGTTGGGAATTTTTGTAAACTGTTATTCTTAGCATGGCAACATAGCTTTCTAACAATTTCTGAAGGAGTGAAGTATTTTTTAAAACTATTTATTGTTTGTATGATACTTACGATCATGGTTTTCACTTTCTTCTGGTTTGTTTGCTGAATACAACCTGTTGGGATGTGTATTGACTTCACCCCAGTTTCAGTTGTCCATTTGTATAGTTTTTGATTGTCAACTACAACGGAAACAAAGTGTTCCTGATACATCAATGCTGATGGAATTTGGATTGTGTGGAAGATCTTTTTGTTTTAAGCATGAGGCAAAATCTTTTTCATGAAGAGTTTGTGCTTGGGCCTATTGGAGTACTGTTTTTTTGCAGTGACTGAAGACATAACATTTGCCATTTGTCTGAGGGTTTGGGTTCTGCATTTCTCTGGTATAGAACTACTGGAGTGAATTGAGACAAAGAAGTCATGAGAACCACATGTGTACTCTTTCCACATACAGTGCAAAATGAGAATGGAACCCTTCACCATGGTGTCTATTAAGCTACATTTTTCTTTCTCCCTGAGAAGATTTTACCTATTTGTTCATTATGTTGGAACACTGTTTTGACTTGTAGAGCAAAGGATATAATATTATCTCTCAGTGGACAAGATTCACATTTTCTGCCCAAACATTTATACTTTTACTGTGACTGCCACACCTTGTGCAGTAAAAGGACTGTGTCCTTTGGTTGTTCTTGTGTTTTTTTACTATCTCATCTTATGTTTTCATGGATCTACATCTAAAATATATGAGAAGAATGGCACTGCTGTCTATCTTTCATTAGTTTTGCTAGTGTGTGGTCAGTTTTGGACTGATGCCTGATTTTTGGCTTATAAAGTCTGCCAGCATTATTTTAGATAAATAAGGTCTCTGGAGTTTGCTTTGAAATTTTTTTGTTTAACATCAGAGAAGATACTTGCCATTAGATTGCAGATTCTGTAGATGCTTCCTGGACAAAAAAATATTGCCCTTTTTCAAATATTAGAATCTAGTGGATCACTAGCAATGCAAATGAGGGGAGGCATGGAGTTACCTTTTACTGAAATTGGCTAACATTTGGTGATGCTTTTATTTCTCCAGGCTTTGTTTATGACTCTAAAAGATTGTCTCTCTGTTCTCTGTGAATTTACCATGTAATTAGTTTTCATCCAGGTTCCCTGGTTATGAGTATTCAAATGCATACTTTTAAATATGTAATTCTGGATCATTATTGAGTTTTATAGACTGCTAGGGAATGTTTTGCTTTTTTGTTTATTTTTGCCCCCCCCCAAGATAATACCCTTTAGACAACATATAGGGACAGACTCCAAATGACGTGTTCTCAGTGCAAGTGATTTACTTTTATATAAGGCTACAATCAGGTTTCACTGGCTGACCAGATTCCAAAAGACATACCCTCAGTGTAAGTGACTTACTTCGATGTAATGCTTATCTACAATCAGGCTTTCACTGGGAGGCCAAATTACAAAAGACATATTCCCAGAGAAAATGATCTACTCCAATACACCTGAGTAAGTGACTTACACCTACGGCAAGTCTTTTTAGAATCTGGCTCATAGTCTTTTTGCTAAAGGTGGTATATTCTCCAGGTGTAATCTGGAAAAACAGCAAATATTTTTTCTTTATAGTTTTAAATCATATTATTGGCCCTAGGCATGAGTGTGTGCGTGTGTGTGCCTTCCATGGAAGGTTGGGCGCTGGGCTGGCAGCTTGACACCATAAAACTCCACTGCCAATCATGAGCAGACAGGTGATCCTCTGACGCAACCCCTAACTGGGAAAAGCCGAAAGAAGAAGAAGACTTAAGGGTTTAGAGCTTAATGTCATTACTGTCATTTATTTATTATACCTGCTTTGTCTTTTTTTTTTATTTTTATCCTCAACGGTGGTTTCTTCTGTTTTGGTTTGCTTCCAAGTTTATTAGTTTATATCTCTTTTAGGCTAAATACTCATAACTATTGGTCACTGATTAGGGGGGTCTACAATCCAATGGACTTGTTTTGGCTCTTTACTCTTTTGGTTCATTCACATAACAATCTACTGATCACTAAATACTTCATTTCTAGTAAAACATGCCTTACATAACAAAGATTTTTCATTAGACCTTAACATGCTTGGAATTTTTCTTTTCACTGCTGCAGACACTTATTTGTTCCTTGAGGCTGAAAAGGTCAAACACTGTTGATACTTTCTTGCTGGTGAAATGGAGAAACATTGCAAGTTGGACTTTTTCTGTCTTCTCAATATTTCCAGTTACAATGAGATAAAGGTCAAACTTTTGAATCCAGAATTTCTAGTTCTCAGAAAATGTTGCCATGCTGCTTCAGTCACTCTTGGCTGTAGTACCATTTTGAATCAAATGAGCAAATAGAGCTATGGGGATTGAACAGTCAGTGCAAAATGAAATTACTATAAATAAGAGTGAGATGCAAGATATGATTATAGTTGCAAACTAACTTTTGCATAGCCTACCACTTTGACTTTGAGTTTGTTTTAGCAACACTGAACTGTGAATATTATTACTGTAGCAACACTATTGTCAATATTAATTGGAAGATGAGATCCTCACTTTCAAAGTATAACACCAGTAGAAACAGATGCACAAACCAAATACATATTTAATGCATTCATCCGAGAAAAATAACTTCATCAGAATAATGTATTCATCAATGATGACTGTTTTAAATATAGGAAATACAATGACATTACATAACAAAGGGCAGGATTCACGAAGTCTCCGTGTAAGAGTTACAAGGTTTACATGGAGGCTGCAGTTAAACAGTGTGATGTCAGCATGCCATGCATATGCATGAGGGCATGCTGAATCACACCTAAGGTTAACACGGTCCGTGTATGACAGTAGGGAGCGTGTCCGTAGGGTGAGCCCTACAAACGGACATGCCCCCAGAAGAGTAAAAGTCCTGAAAGTAAACCCCCACGACAGAGTCCATGTAAATGTGAATAAACACAACACAACACATGCCCCCACAGACTATGAACATAAAATGTAAAAATGAACATGTTATTTTTTTTATAAGTATTAAAGATGTTTGCCCGTGTGTGCGCACGTTTGCGTGGGCGTGCCCGGCGCTTAGCCACAGTTAGCAGTCAGTGGAAAAGCATATAAGAACTAAATATGCAAAGTAAGCCAAGAAGCAATAGCATAGCGGTAGAGACGTCAGCTGAAGAGGAGGCAGTCATGGTTTCAGCCCCCACAACATCAATTTTTATTTTTAGTGAAATAAGCACAAAACAATTCCCTGACATATATGTACATATATGAAATTATATTTTATGTAAAATGTAATGAAATGGGCCATGTATTTTGAAGAAATGTGAGATAATAAAAAAAAAAAAATGTCAGATGTGCCTATAGCTGTGCTACACTCTAACAAGTTGAGTATATCTGCCCGTACATGAGCAGTGTTTTAACAGGTGTAAAATGAGTGCCCATAGGTGAGTAGTGGTTTAACAGGTGTAGAAGGAGTGGCCGGGGTTGAGCAGAATACCAACACGCTGAAACTGTGTGCCCGTAGCTGAGCTGAGCGTAATATGCGTGCTGATAGCCAAACGGCACGTAAGCCAGCGTGACCCGTTTGCGCGGAGCTGCGCCTCGCGCCAATAAGCTAACCGACTGGCAACGTTGAGCAAGCTGTATCAAAACTGCCTTTACACAGACACACCTCCTAGCCTGTGTAGACAGTCATAAAATATAAAAAGCAATGGCCAGGCTCGAACTCAGGATACCATGCACCATAGTCAAAGTACTGAACTACTAAGCCATGACAGTTGCTCTTAGAAATGCAGTAATAGCATATATATAGGAATGAATGGAAAGAGGAGCATGACAAAGCAGGTTTTGTGAAGCTGATACAATTCCAAAATGGCCAATCACAGATAAGTGCGGGAAAAATGGCATATATAAGCCCCATAGGCGGGAATACACAGCATAACTGATTGTGGAACCGACTTGCAGTCAGGATGGCAGGTGTAGGAGAGGGTAGTTGTTTCCGAGCACAGAGGTGGGGAGTTGAGGAGTCCAAATATATGGTTTGGCTCCTTGTCCATGATCATGAGGCCCAACTCATGCAGGGCCAGGTCCTGTGGGGAGCATACAGGGCTGAGGCGTGGGACTGGTTGGCACATGATCTCACCAGTGCCACAGGAATACCAAGGACTGCTGAACAGGTCCATCACCACCATGAAGACTTGGAGAGATGGAAACAGGACCAACTGAACTGTTGGATCCAGGAGGCCTGGCAAATGCCCAACGCCCCACTACTGAGTAAGTTACATGTAATTATTTATGTAAGAAATTAACCTAGCTGATATTATGGAGATGTGTATTCCAATATTACTTCATTTATATTGCAGCTGCAGGTGTCCATTCTGCGAACCGTTGAGCCTATGCCGATAGGCTGGTGCGGTTGCGCCACCAGGCAGGTCAGTAATTCTCTCCCTGTAACTGTAAAAAAATATAAGTATGACAGCTTGCAAAAGAGTGCAGTGTAGTCACTTATTAATAAAAAGTGCAAGTAACAGTGTAAGAGAGTTTGCAAGTATTGTTTGATTACAAAAGTGTGATGCAGCCTGTAATCCAAAAATAAAAATGAAACAAGTCTGAAATAAAGATGTTCCACCTGTAATATAGTAGTACATAACCTGCAGCAGGCCGAAAAGTACAGCTACAGAAGCTGAGTAAAACACGTGTGAAATATATCCCTGTTTAAATTCTGAAACATGACACAAGTGAGACTGTTGGAAAGGATTGTTATAACTAAAAGTAAAACATGTCAATAAAGCCTAGAATTAAGTACCATCCTGAATTGTAAAAATAAAACAAGTGGGAGAGTGTGAGAAAGAGGTATGAATCCACCAATAAAGTAGTAATAACTCCTGAATAAAGTATACTGCAGTCAGTACAGAATGAAATGAATGTGACAGGCAGAACCAAACAGCAACATGTGTTGAAAAAAGTACTGAAGCTGGACTGTGTGCCCCAAAATCTGGATATGTTGCTCTCAGTTTGCAATATGCAGATAGTATGGTTGTATGAAATACCAAACATCCACAGTTGTCTATAGCCATATAAAGCAAATGAAGCAGGATGATGTAGCTGAACAGAGCCAGATATGAATGTGTATGAATAAAAATGAAATGTATATTGATGTAGCAGTAACATTCCTATCACCAACATGAATAAGTTGTCACATAGGAAACTGTAGTCAGACGTGTAGTGTGTATATATCTGCAGCTAGTAGAAATGTACAGCATATGTATAGGTATTTGAAGTTGTTAATGAAATATTTCTTCACCCTACCCTATAACCACAAATAATCCATTCCACGTGAAATGGGTATGTGTATTCACAATTAACACCACTGGACAATTGTCCTGTTGGTTCATACATATTTGCATGTACGTTGATGCATGTGCCCTGTTCATACATCCAAACCTGATGGCCTGTTGCCATCACTCAACCCTGCATATTGTTGGAATGTGTACTGTTGTTCAAATTATGCATGTGTTATGCTTGCTGTTCAATGGCTTGAATTTATGGGTGTTTGGTTAATGGGAATACTAATGCATGCTGTTACAACTAATTGTGAATGGTATTGCACGTTACTAACCCAAACTGTCACTAAATAATGCAAAACATAGGACGACAGGGAAGGTGGGTTCCAGCAGACCCACCTCTCCCACCTCAGCTGGCGAGTGCACCTGGCAGTAGTGCCCAGGCCGGACCCTCCTCCGGTGGCCCTGTGCCACCTGTGGGTGGAAGCGTTGCAGGGGATGGGGCTGGTCCCCCCTCTGCAAGCGTGGCTGGAGGAGAACATCCACTCACCCTCCATAGTGTCCGGACTGTTGTGCGTAGGGAGATCTGGCACACTGTGCTTGGGCCCCTACGCCAGCTTGAGGCATGGGTGGCACAACTCACGGGCGTGCCTGCTGCCTGGCCTACACAGCCCCCAGCACAGCCCAGTCCTGGGCAGTGAAGGCACAGTGGCAACTGCCCATGGGTGGGGATCTCAGTTCCATTGTTGCCATCTGTGGGCTCATGGGCTCGAGATATCCAAACATCCGTCCCCGTCAATTGTGTAACCCCCCCACATGTGTCATACACCACCCCTGTATGCATCTTGTTTGTCTTGTCTGTTAACCTCCCCTACCTACCTCCCCATCTATACCGACTTCCTGTACCTGACATACCACTCTCACCTGAAAAAAAAAAAAGGGCACTCTGTACCCACAAAAAAATTACGCCCCATACATAGCTGCCCATTTTGCACACATGTCTGCTGGACATGTAAACTGGCAATTACAATCTCTCAGGGGTGGAAGGTTTCAAATTTCACATCAAATTCCAAACATATGCACAGCTGTTGCTGACAAAGAAATGGGCAGCTATGGGCCTTTCCTACATCCCTCCTGCAAAACCCGAGCTTGTTTTCCTACTGTCCTACCCTCTTTGTGCCCCCTTTTTCACCACTTTCCTATCTCCCCATTTTCTTTTCTTTAAAAGAAAATAGCGCGGGTGTGCGCGAGAGTAAGCACCTTTAGGCAGTAGTAAGTGGGTGTGCGCAAAGTAAAGCGGCAGTGCGCATGCGTGACCTCCGCGCAAACCAGTGCTAACCCGCTTACAACTGCTTAAAAGTGCCTTAGTCACTCTGAATGACAAGGCCTGCAGTTTTCTCAGCAGCAAAATAAAATACCTCCCTCAGTCTCGAACCCAGGACCTTGGAAACAGTAGTCTGCATGACTTGCCACTAAGCCATGACTGCTATACAAGAATATTGTGCTGAAAGAAATATATCATAAAATAGTAGGAATTAATGTAAAGGGAATATAGCAAGTCTAGTACACAAAGCATGCCATGTATATTTACTGTCAAATCTAGTGGATTTGTAAAATAGTACTGTGTGCTGAGAAACAGTCATGCTAGTTGGTAGCTACTAGGTAATAATGTCACAGTAGCATCTGGCAAGCCACACACATACTCAGAGCAGGATAAACACTGCCATAGTTGAATAGTTAAGAGATCAGACATAGCAACTGTGACTGAGTTACAGGAATGTCCCTGATGTGAAAACAAATGTCAACTGTGCCCCACTGACACCCTGTCAAATGTACTAACAGTAGGCAGAAAGGTGTAACTACACATGCAATGGTAACTATGACAGACTGAAGGTATGCACCACCTGCACGTCACAAATGGTGTACTAATACACATGCTTGAAATAACCCACAGTCACAACTGCAGAATATCAGAATATGTCATTGGAGTATCCCACTGCTATGTACCATTCCATGAGGCTGATAAAAGATGCACCAGAGAGTATGTGAGGCCTGCTCAGCAGCATGATCAAATACCCTTGTAAGTGTCAAGGCCCACACCATGGCCAGACCACGCTGCATGCAGTAACACCCTACCACAACAAACACATAGGGAATTGCTGCCCAAACAGATTTAGCAAGCATTACAAGCTGTGAATGTAAATGGAAAATAGGAAAGCCATAGCAACACATTACAGGAAAGACAGCTAGCAGGCACACAAGGAGTGAATTTAAAGGCCAAATATTGAAGCCATAGCAACAGATTGCAAGAGCCACTGCTATATACCAGTTACACCACAATCCCACAGGAAAGCACACACACCCATATATACAGTATTACTAGTCGTAGGTGTCAGTTTACATACACATGGAGAAGAGGACACTGGAGGAAGGAATACTCAGCTTACAGAACAACATGCATTGCAGTGTCTACAACACAGCCTGAAATATGAGAGACATACCAACCCTTACACTCACAGAACAGTGTCCACAGCAAACCAGCATGGTCCCCACCCTGATAATCTGAAAGGGCTATGCCTACCTAACAGACCTTTTTATAGCACAGTCCTATAATCACAGTGAGAACTGCAATCACTACACAACAGGCTGCATGCAATTAGTAAATGCTGGCTAACAATTGGTGCAGAGGCCATCACATGGACATGTGCAGATACCTACAAAAGCATCCTGTACTCCCAGTCCACACATGCAATACTTTCATTGCACCCGCTGGAGGTAGAGAGAGAGAGAGAGAGAGAGAGAGAGAGAGAGAGAGAGAGAGAGAGAGAGAGAAAGAAAGAAAGAAAGAAAGAAAAAAAACCTGTAACAACAAAACAAAGAGGCTGACAGCAGGCCAAGTAACTGCAAGCCTACGCAAACAGCTGCAACAAACACAGGTAATGTAAAGTACTACTATAATAGTCTACATACTGTGAACCCTCCAGATGTGTTATTGGTCTGTATCTATGTATATGAAGATGTGCATAGGGTCGGGGATATACTGCAACTGTCACTGAAGGCTCTACATATATATGTATGTGAAGGTAGCTATGTGTACATAGCAATGTAGGTTGTAGTGCAATGTACAAGTAGGTTGTACAATAATGGATGTTCAGCAGTACGTTACTGTGTGTATATATATAAAACATGTGTATATATATATATATATATATATATGTATATATATATATATATATATATATATATATATATATATATATATATATATATATATATATATATATATACATATATAATATGCATATGTGTATGCATAGATAGAGAGGGATGTAGAAATACATAGACATATATAGTGTCACAGTGTCATAGTTTAGTACTAGGCTATCTGCAGACAGTGTATAGAATAGATTTATAAACTTGTGCCTCTGTATAGTAGTGACACAGTGAAGACCCCCCTACATAATAGCATTAGTTTACTGTGCCTCTGTCTAGGAGTGGCACAGAGATGACCCCTGCTGTAAACCTATAATCTCCCATCCACTCATCAAGAATTCACATGAAGAGTGTCAGTGAGGGTCTCTGCCTAACATGAACTGGGATCCTGTTCCACAGTATGGGAAGCCTCTTAGTGATGGATCTGTCCCTACAGTATGTCCTATTCATATGTGTGCTGCGGTTTAAATCTGTAGCTGTTGTGGTTCTGATGGATTTGGATTGTATGAGGTGGAACATGTCCATCAATACCTGATTGGACATGGCCTTGTACATCAGGCACAGATCACCCCTACGTAGGCAGTATGCTATGGAATAGAGCATGAGTTATGTTAGTCTGGCAGCATATGAAAGTTGTTGGAGACCCTTGATCCTCCTGGTGATGTACTTATAGGGTCTCCCTAGCTGTTGCAAGTGCCAGGTGAGGTACATACCAAATGGGGCATAGTACACAGTCATGGGCCTGATAAGGGAGGAGTATAGGGGTACAATGACCATTTTTGATCTGGATGTGAATCCCTTCATGATAAGGTGGGCAAGGTAGGAAGTATATCCAACCACTTTGGCAACGTGGGTGTCAAATGAGAGGTCAGTATCGATCAGTGTCACCAGGTCTCCGATTACTTTGTCTGTACTTAGTGGGTTACTGTCTATGTGATAATATGTGGGTACCTTGTCCGTCCAAAAGGGTATGAGTATACATTACGTGGCATGCAGTTTAAGGCCATGACTCCGGCACCAGTTGTCGGTGTCCATGAGGCCTGTCAGTAGGATGTATGTGTCAGCTGGTGTATCGACTATAGCACCTAGTATGCAGTCATCTTTGAACATTGTCAGCCACTACCCTCCCATGTCTGCTTCCACATCTGAGAATTATATGCCGAACATGAGCGGTCCCAGGACAGCGCCCTGTGGGACACCACTTGTGCCCTGGCTCTGAGTCTGACATGGCACCAGTGAGTTTGACTGTAGGGTTTCTATCCGTTAGCTGGTTTGCAACCCATCTTGTGACATATGGATTTACATTTCAGCTGCTGATCATGTATATGATGCCAGAGTGCGGTATTGTGTCGAAAGCTGTAGGCAAGTCCGTGTAGGCTGTATGGACCGCTGTGCCCTCGTCAATGGCTCTAGTGACTGATTTGAAAAGGTCAACCACGTTCATAAGGCAGGATCTGCCCTCTACAAAGCCAAACCGGGTGGGATCAAGTGTCTAAGTCCCCAATGTCTGTGTGTATGAGTTCCATAATGATCCTTTCCATAGCGTTGCAGACCAGACTGGTTAAGCTTATGGGGCGGTAGTTACCAGGGTCTGTAGAGGTGCCTCATGTGTGGAGTGGGACTACTGTTGCTGTATGCCAGTGTCCAGGTACATATGCTGTAGTAAGGCTATGGTTGAATAGCATTTAATGTGCATGTGTAGCTCCTCTTGGAGTTCACGTAGCATGCAACCTGCAATACTGTCAGGTCCCATTGATGCTGTGTTTACAGCTTTGCTGAGGGTGGTTCCCAGCTGGACATCTGAGATGACAGGGAGGTTACAGTCAGCTGGGATAAGTAATTCCTCATGTGTGGGCGAGGGAGGGGAGAAATCTGCACTGAACCTGTCTGCCAGAATGTTGGCATTATCTGAGTGTTCAGTGTAGCGTTTGTCACTGTGAACCAACTTTGAACATATCTGAGGGTTCCCACCCAGGTGTGTAACATAGCAGAAGAAGGCCTTGTGGTTATCTGTAGTGTCCATAGCGATGTCCCTCTCATTGTTGGCCTTGCATGTTTGTATGACAAAATGTATCTTTCTACTACTGCTGATCAGAGATGCATTAGCTCTATGGAATTCTGCTCTGCCGTGCAGTAGCTACCTTCTGTTGTTATACAATTTGTTCAATGCTGGGGTCCACCAGACAGGACGCCTGCCCTTGGTGGAGAGGGTCTTGGTTTTATTTGGGATTGCATGATCCATGCATTCTTGGAGATGTCCGTAGAAAGCATATGTGAAGGTGTCTGCATTGTGGGAAGTGGTTTCCACTGGCCCAGTGGGCATTAAGGATACCAACTCAGTTATAAGAAGTGTAAAGTCGGCATGTGAGAGGTTTTCCACTGTAGTCATTTGTGTTGTGGGGGAGGTGGGATATGTATATCCACGGGGATTAGTCTGTGGTCAGATGTGACTAGTGAGGGGTATACTTCCGGTGTGTAGCACATTGTCCCCATGTTTGTGATGATCAGGTCTAGTATATTATCTCCCCTTGTGGGAGAGGTGACTAGCTGTTCCATTACATTTGACTTAGTGAATTCTGGGAACCTTTGGCCTAGGGTGTTTGGGGTAGAATAATGCACCCAGTGTATGTTAGGGTAGTTGAAGTCTCCCAATATGATGGTGTGTGGTGGGACATTCATTTCCTCCAATGTCTTCAGGAAGGCTGACTGTGGTTCCTGAGATTGGGAGGGTGGTCTGTAACATGCTACCAGTTGTATAGCAGGTTTGCCTACGGTTATCTGCACCTGGAAGGTCTGTGATGCTTCATGTGTTGCCACTAACCTGGAAGTGTGGGTGTCCTTCATGAATATGGACACAGCCCCTCCCTTTTTGTTTTGTCCCGAGTCCTGGTGCCAAAAAGCATGATACAGGGTATAGCCTGGTACCGCTGATGTGCTCTCAGGAGCCTTGAACCAGGTTCTCACTTACTGCACAGACATCGAGATTGGTAGAATATGTACGTACAGATATATGTAATACACACATACATATATAGATATATGTAGAGACATATACATATACAGATAGATCTGACTGACAACAGATATGTCTGTATATGACTATCTCTCTATCTCTGTCCCACCCCCTCTCACTGTCACTCTCCCTGTGTCACTCTCTCACTCTCTCCCCCTCTCTCCCCACATCTATATGTATATATCTACATCTATATATACATATTTTATATACATATATATATATATATATATATATATATATATATATATATACAGATATAAATATATCAATATATATATATATATATATATATATATATATATATATATATATATATATATACTGTGTGAGGCACATGTGTGCAGATGTCTTGCAACAGGTGCCTGGTGTCAAAGGCATGGAGTGAACACCAGTGTGGATACTGGAGTACCATACCCCATTCAAAAACACTGACACCAGTAACCACCACATATGTGCATGCCTGCCCACCACTGCATGTTGCATGTGTCAGGGGGGAACAGGGTCAACAAGTGTACAATGGGCTCCACATTGATATACACAGTGGCACACTAGTCCTGTAATACCTGTACATGGAATGTGTCAGCGGACATGGTGTGTCAGCTATGGACATGTAGGTCACTGTACCCCTCCACGCCCCACAATGTCCTACACGGTATGTACCTCCCATGACATCTACAGATATGGAGAAGGACACAGACATACGCAAGTAACTGTGTCAATGCACTCAAACAAAATACCTATGCAGAGTGACTGACAAGACCACAGAGCGCACACAGACTACCTACATAGAGGTTACCACTGCTGGATATACATAGTTCGGTCACACCCATAACAACCATGGTAACACCTTCAACATCCACAACACAATTTACCTATGTCTGTCGTCCTTGTCACTGCAGTATAGAGCACATGGCGGAGGTACAGGACCCTACCCACAGATACGACATACCCTGTAGTAGACCACACAGAATTAAGAAGCAAGGCTCACCATGAGTAGATGTCAGACATACCCCTGCTGAATGTTATGCAGATAGGTAATATGCCATATGAGTCACCCTGTGTAACTGTTTGTAAGGAGCAGGTACGATCATAACACATGTGTCACAAGGGGCAGGGTAGCATAACAGTATGCTGCTGTAGGCCCAGGGCCAAAAGCACACTACCTACCTAAGACACAATGCACACCCATGAACACATTGCAAACAAAATATGTGAGGTGGAATGAGTGTGCTAGTGACTGGGTGCATGTTGTGTGCTGGTGTGATTGCTCACCATGACTGTCTGTCTGTCATGGTAGTGTGTGTCCTTGGTGTGAGGCCAGAGACAGGTGTGTGAGGTATTGTGATCAACACATACTACATTGCCATATGTTGTGCTGTGTTACCCTGTATGTCACTGTGGTGTAGGTAGGGTTATGGCAAGTAAGAGTAGTGTGCATTACCAGTGAAATATGTAACGTGCATTGTGTGCAGTGCATGGGCTGATAATGTTCCCCATACAGTACCTTGATACAAACCCCCAGTGTGAGATTGTGTATTGTACCTGAAACAGTGTGTTGACTGCTGCAGTATACTAGTGTGTCGTATGGAGTGTGCCAGGTACTGTTGCACAGTTGTCGGATGAGCACTGATATCTTGTCATTTACATGTGTATCCCCCAATAGACAGACAGATGCTATATATGGTGTTTAAGTTATATCACTGCAGTCGAGTATTATGTTTATTATGTGTGCCATAGTTTGCTGACAGATATTGCTGACATATTTTCCTTCTCCTTTTCAGGGCTATGGTTCACCAGCGGAACCCTGTCTACTCCGCTGCAGAGGAGGAGGAGATACAACAGAGTCTGGTGCGGGATTTCACTGTAATCTTTTCCCGCACCAGCCAGAACCAGCAGGAGAGGGCTGCACTGTGGCAAGACCTGGTCCGTCGGGTAAATGACATAGGCACACATAACCGGACATATGAGCAGGTATGCCATCACTGCAGTGATTTAATTATAAATGTCCCTCAGCGTGCATTGGATATCCACAGGCAGCAGCTTGCCACAGGTGGTGGGGTGTCTAGACATCCCCCTCTCACCAGACTGGAGGGACTACTCCTAAGTGTTGTGGCTCCAGCCCAACAGCAACAGCAGCAGCATACATGTGTAATAATGGAGGCTGGAGCCACACAGCAGTAGGACACGGAGCGTGCAGGTAACATGCCATGTGTTTAGCTGACCATTCTGTACACTGTTAGGTTATGCATGTGTGAGGTGTGTCCTCGTTTTGTAGCTGTAATCTTGGTAATTATTGTGCAAAAGTGATATCCTCAATATCTGCAGTACACCTGTGGAAGCTAACTGTTGCACTACTGAACTGTATCATGCCCATAGTATCAATGGCACAGTTGTGCCCACTGACAATAAATGTCTCTTTTCTGCAGGTCCCTCTGGTGTAACAGCAAGGCAGCCTATCCATGCTGGTGAGTGTGTAATACCATTACCTTCAATACTCTTGATACTAATAGTAATAATAGGCTGAAGCAGTAGTGCTATGTGTTTGATTGCAGGTGTGTTTGTGTCTGTGGGTTGATATCTCATATACTGAGGTGTGCATGTGCATGTGTGCATGCGTGCATGTGCATGTGCCCATGTGTACATGTGCCCATGTGTACATGGGCCCATGTGTGCATGTGTGCATGCGTGCATGTGCACATGTGTGCATATGTGCATGTGTGCATGTGTGCATGTATGCATGTGCCCATGTGTGCATGTGTGCATGTGTATATCAGTGGTGACATTGTGTACACATTGTAAACTGTGTTTCCTGTCTTACTCCCACAGGTTCTGGTGCTGCTCTGGTGTTGTGCAGCAGGGAACCTGAATCAGCTGCTGTGGATAGTGATAATGATGATACCTGTGTAATGGCACAGGTAGGTGTGCCAGGGTCCATCATTGGTCAGCCATTTGACTCTACACACAGCTGTCGACCCCATCAATGCGCACAGTCATCCTGCCAATTCATCCTTTGTCACCAATGTCCCTAGGTGATGGACAGGATACAGTGGGCATTGACCAGGGTAATGTGGAACCGGTGGCATATGCATCCCAACACAGCAGTCATGGCCAGGGTCCTGACATGGTACCACACAGGCAGATGTACAGGGGTTCTCGTGGGAGCATCCGTGGGCATACTGCCCCTGTCAGATGTGCCCGCAAAGGTCTTTCAACTTCAGCTATGTTTCGGTCTGTAATGCAGGCACAGCCACGTATGTAATGGCACACCAGACAGGGTCTGAGGGAGCTGAGAGCATGTCGTACAGCCATGAGTGACAGTATGCGTGATGTTGCGGCTGCCATCCGTAACTTCACCGAGGTCATTGACAGACGTTGGGGGGACACATTAGATCTGTTCCACAACTACATGTCCATGAGCCAGGGCAGTGGTGGAGAGTTGAGGCATCGACATGGCCGTATGCCAGCAACAGCAGCAGCTGGCAGCCGTCGTGGACGACAACAGGCCCGCGGCTGCTCACATAGTGCCAGCAGCAGCCCCAGCAATGCTGGGTCGGTGCTGTCATCAGACCGCCCCAGGAGACCAACTGCACGTGGCGCTGGACAGTCCCAACAGGGACCTGTCTCCATTCACCAACCACCTGCTTCTGATGACAGTACCCAGTCTGGCTTAGTACCTGATATGGTCCGTAGCACCCCTGCCAGGCACAGGTACCATGTCCGTGGCCACAGACAGTGATCTGTATGACCTGCCAGGTACAGTCTGTGGCTATCCACAAACACCTGTATATGGCAGCCATGTGGTGGGACTGTGTGCATTCATACACACATGCAAAGTGATAACACCTAGGGCTACCGCATACACGCACACACTGCATCAACATTGCCCCATCTTGTACTGCTGTCCCTCACCAACACACACACACAACATGTCAATTGGTTGTATCAGTGGCAGACTCAGGCATACCAGGTACACACCCTGTGCATATGATGAAACTGTGCCACCTCCTGCAATCTGTAAAATCGGTGCAGGAACAGGTTAACATGGTGCTGATGCACAGGGTGACTACATAGACGTATTGTAATAGTATGATGTTGATAACAGTACAGTGTAATGATAGCATTGTGGGTATATACCAGCATGCCTGATGCAGTTACAGTATGAATGTCATTGTATTGTTTTGTACACCCATAGTAATTACCACAGTGTTCTGTCTGCACATCTTTGCATACTGGTGGTGAGGCTGTGAAGGGATGGCCACCTACATAGGTAGCACAGGGGATACAACAATGTACATATTGATACTCAATGATGGTCATGTCAACTGCGAGTTGCATGCTGTCCACACACGACTCTGCAATGCAGATGTTTCAGGATGTTGATATCTGTGCAGTACTACACAACAGGTTCAAGGCTCACAAGAGCACACTAGCACTACCAGGTCACACCTCATACCATGCATAACAGCACCAAAACACAGAACTAACTATGACAGGAGGGAGAGTGTCCATACATGTCAAGGATACTGTGGTGCCAGGACAGGTAGCATACATCATACTAAGTCTGGAACTGCTGAGTGAAGGCTCAGTGTCTGTTATTTGACATGTGTATTATTACAGGTATGAGCACTTGGGTATCAGGCCAGTTATTCAACATTACAAAGGTACGTGGTCTATACACTTGTGTGGGGTGCAGCTGCACTCAGCCTGTCTGACCTGTGAATGTCTGGGTACTGGCTTATAGTGCCTGCATATATGCACTGTTACCTACTGGAAGTCGTACACCTTGTTTGTTGTAGCATAGTCTACATACAGGCCTGCTGACTGTAGCTTTGTTTGTATGCATGTTTGCCTGTTATGTTCCTGAAAGACTGATTCCACCTGCAGTGCAGATATACAGTGCCTCTGTGGATCCCTAGGGACATCTGTATTGCTTACTGTACTGATGTCCATGTGAAACTTGACAGAATGTCACTGTTTGTCCTGTTTGCATGTAGCTTGCCTGTAACACATTGCATATGACTTACCTCGCATTTGCTCAAGACAGCATTCATATATGCCAGCACTAACAAATCAGGAGCACTACACCCTCACATAGTCACCTTGAGTACCTTGATCCCCATTGGCCCTATGTGTCGTTACTTAGTATGGGAGTCACAATGCTATGGTAGCATGTGCAAAGGTCACCTGTCGATCTACTCTCAGGTCCAGTTGGTGAATCTGTGAGTCATGTGGCAATGTTACAGCTGCCTCATGTACACAGACAACCCTCTCCCCTTTCCATACACGTTCAACACATGTGAGAGATGCAACCACATAGCCAAACTGGGGTCTAAGCTCTGTTAACACAGCACTGGCATTCTCTGTCAGGTGGAGTGGGATACTACAGTGAATACAGTACCAGTCTCCCATAGACCTGCCACGACCGCAATCCAAACACAGAAACACACAGGTACATTATTGGACTCTCAGAATAGCATCCTGCCTGAGCAGCTGACACCTGCAAAGCAGACACACAAGCAAACGTTAAGCCAGAGCAGAGCACATGCAACACATAGCTCACAAAGCTTGTGTGCCAAACAGTCACAGGCCATACGGCTTGACAACACACCTGCTACAGTTGTATGAGGTACCTCTATCCCCAACAGGGACCTGTCTCCAGTCACCAACCACCTGCTGTACACTGAGGTCCTGCTCCCAGGCTGAACATGGTGACGGTCACGCTGAGCTGCCTGTCGGGCACTATGATCCACCACATAACACAAGCATACCAGTCACTCCAAGGCATGTAGAAGTATGACTCAGTCATTGTCTGTGCCAGTGTGTATGACCTCTGACGCACCTCCCTGGACTACATGTGAGCTTGTGGCACAGGCTGGTATGACCCTGGCCTTGAGTAGCATCTCACCCTCACCAAGAATGCTGCCACAATATGTAGACAGGATCATCAGTTTCTGCAAATGACGTATGTTTCAGTGACATTCAAAGGGGATCCAATGCCTGTCAGTGTGGGTTTACATGCCGGACAAGCCACATTGCTTTGCTTGGGACAGCTTGCACCTGTCACCCATGGGCCATTGTATATTGGCAGAGGCTGTTGTTACACACATAGTGCCTTTGTATGCAAAGCTGACATTACATAGCCACCTACACAGGTATCACATGAAATGCTACTCAACAGCAGCAGGTGTAAACCTCAAGATGCATGCAGTGGAAACCGTCCTTAGCATGGGGTCCAGCAATATCCGTGCAGTAACAGACTCCTGGTACAAGGCTCCCAGGTGCACACCATCAGTGCCAGGTCATTCCTGATACCATGCTTGTCATCCCCTACACATGCACCAAACCAGAACAGGGGGGATGTATCCAAAGGCACGTCAGATACACACACCCCCAGGTTGTTGGCACTGCACAAAGCATCAGAGCCTTTCCATGTGCAACTCACAGTGGGTTAGACTGCCTTCAGGTTCATAGCCTGGCACACACCACACTCCCATACCCAGGAAACCCACTTGGCCTTACTGACAACACTGGGAATATGACGGTCTCTACACACACCATTATATGGTTGTACTGTGACTACCCAAACATAGAGTGTGAGCATTACTCTAGCTGCAAGACCCTATCTGAAGGGTTCTTATCATTCATTCCCTGCATTGATATGGAACAACTTGTTACCACTCCCACAAGTGGTGACAACATGCTGCACCTGTTCATCACCAACATGTGGACTATATGCTCCAGACCAGTCATGTATCCCTCGCTGGTGGGATGACACCATCTACAACCCACACTGTATAGTCACATATCACATGCAGCCCCTGCACAGAACACCACAGTCATACAGTTGTCTGATGCATATTCCATGTATTCACATGAGGCAGGCTTTGGACATGGGAATTCTTGCAGTTCACAGGTACATAAGTGTAGGTGGCACACACATACATCATGTGTGCATTGACATTACTGATATAATGTATGTCGTGCAATATTGGGAACAACATCCCACACACATGGACAAACTGTGTGACAAAAATACACACGGCGTTTGTAGGATACAAACCCCTACCTAACTATGTTAGATCACTTATGAGAGTCATAGTAGCAGAGTGTGCTATTTGCATTAATGGGAGGATTGCTTTCTCCTGCTGTACTTATAGGGTGCTGACATCATCAGCGTTTAGACACTGCAATTTGCAGCATGTATTGTGTAGTAATAGTTGCCAAAAGGGACATTTCTGTTAAACATGGAATTGCACACACTACTTCCCCATACACATTCACACCGAGCACTTGCAGGTTTCAAACCCCTACCTAAGTACGTTATGACACTTGTAAGAGACGCAGTAGCAGAGCGTGCAATTTGCATTACTGGGAGGATTTCTTTCGTCTGCTGTACTTATAGGGTGCTGACATCATCAGTGTTTAGACACTGACATTTGCAGCATGTGTTGTGTAGTAATAGTTGCCAAAAGGGACATTTTTCTCACACATGGAATTGCACACACTACTTCCCCACACACACAGAGCACTTGCAGGATTCAAACCACTACCTAAGTATGTTATGACACTTGTGAAAGACGCAGTAGCAGAACACGCTATTTGCTTTATTGGGAGGATTGTTTTCTCCTGCTGTACTTATAGGGTGCTGACATCATCAGTGTTTAGACACTGGAATTTGCAGCATGTGTTGTGTAGTAATAGTTGCCAAAAGGGACATTTCTCTAACACATGGAATTGCACACACATACCAAGCATTTGCAAGATTCAAACCCCTACCTAAGTATGTTATGATACTTGTGAGGGACGCTATTTGCATTACTGAGAGGATTGTTTTCTCCTGCTGTACATATAGGGTGCTGACATCATCAGTGTTTAGACACTGGTATTTGCAGCATGTGTTGTGTAGTAATAGTTGCCAAAAGGGACATTTCTCTTACACATGGAATTGCACACACTACTCTCCCACACACACACACCGAGCACTTGCAAGATTCAAGCCCCTACCTACCTATGCTGTGACATTTGTGAAAGACGCATTAACAGAGCATGCTATTTGCATTATTGGGAGGATTGCTTTCTCCTGCTGTACTTATAGGGTGCTGACATCATCAGTGTTTAGACAATGGAATATGCAGCATGTGTTGTGTAGTAATAGTTGCCAAAAGGGACATTTTTCTTACACATGGAATTGCACATGCTGCTTCCCCCACACATACTGAGCACTTGCAGGATTCAAACCCCCACCTATCTATGGTTATGACACTTGTGAGAGACGCATTAGTGGAGTGTGTTATTTGCATTACTGAGGGATTACTTTCTCCTGCTGTACTTATAGGGTGCTGACATCATCAGTGTTTAGACAGTGGACATTGCAGCATGTGTTGTGTAGTAATAGTTGCCAAAAGGGACATTTCTCTTACACATGGAATTGCACACACTACTACCTCACACACATTCTGTGCACTTGCTGGATTCAAGCCCCTACCTACCTATGTTATGACCCTTGTGAGAAACGCATTAGCAGAGTGTGCTATTTGCATTGCTAGAGGGATTGCTTTCTCCTGCTGTACTTATAGGGTGCTGACATCATCAGTGTTTAGACAGTGGAATATGCAGCATGTGTTGTGTAGTAATAGTTGCCAAAAGGGACATTTCGCATGCACATGGAATTGCACACACTACTCCCCCACACACTGAGCATTTGCAGGATTCAAACCCCTACCTATGTTATGACACTTGTTAAAGATGCAGTAGCGGAGTGCACTATTCACATGACTGGGTACAATTTCTGCTCCTGACATATGTATAGTGTGCTGACATCATTATGGATGAAGAGGTATGTGCATCTGTTACTATCCATCAGTACAGGGGAGAGCATATCTATGCATTAACTTTGCACAGGCACAATTGCCTACTGCACTGTGGAGGCAGACGCCAAATACACTGTGGATAGCCTTCTGTATTCCCTAGGGACAACAGTCAAGTATTGCACTCTACGGCCATATGTTTACCTGTCAGATGCAAGTATCTGTTGCAAATATACTGTCTGTGGGTCTTTATTGCCATAGCCTTCCCAATCTCTATAAACAACGTGTGTACTGTGGGAGATGTTTGCATATGAGTGGGATCCAGTACTTTACTTATGTCTCTGTTGTAACTTCACTGTGTGCACTGGGCAGATGTCTGTATTGTGGGAGGTTCCTGTGTTAACACATAGAAATGTCAGATATGTGTGTGCAACTGCTGAACTGTGACATTGCCTAAGTGTGTGAGCATGCCCAGTTCGCAGTTTGTATGGCTTCTTGACTGCCACGTCTCATTTATCTAAGTGTGCGAGCATGCCCAGTGTGACCTTTCCTTATGTTGGGATCTGTGGACCACCACATTTCTGTTTGTGTGTGGACGCCATCTATATATCACATGTACAGTTGAGTGTTGGACATCAGGTTGTGTTCTTACTGCCCAACTGCTTTGTGTGTGAACCTAACAGGCATTATGCTGTGCCTGCAGGGTCACCATGGGATAGTTTGCATACAGTTGTCATCATCCTTTCCTGCTGACCAAACAGTTGTATTGTCATATAGTGTACTGGTGCAGAACTTTCACTGTGGTGGACAGTATAATCGGTTTCAGTCCTATCACTGATTGTAATATTTATAGTGAGCACACCAGACTGGTTGAGGGCCAGTTGTGCAGATATGACCATGTTGCATTTTGTTCAGATATGGACAGCATAGTACATGATTGTCCGACATTTTTAATGTATCCCTCAACTTGTGTGGACAGTGACAAACAATGGACATGTGCCCTAGTCCATTTGTAATGCTAGTCAGAGAGTGTTTGTCCTTCAACACACATTTACTGGTGTTTGCCATGACATGTGCCATGGTTAGTGTGCTGTGCCTCTGTCTACCCGTGACATACAGGTGATATCCAGGGTACACCTACCATCTCCCATCCAGTCATCATGATTTCTCTGGATGACCGACACTGAGGGACTCCCTGGATATCCTGCAGTGGGAGTTTAGTCGTGAGTGGAGTGAGCTTCTGGGTTATGGACCAATTGGTACAGCATGTCCTGTTTATGTCTGTGCTGGGGTTCAGGCTTGTCAGCTGCATAGGTCACCAGCATTCAGTGTTTACATGGTGCCAAATGTCCATTGATACCAGGTTGGTCATGGCTCTATACATCAGGCACAGTTCACCTCCAGCCAGGCAGTATGGCACTGTGTGGAGCTGCAGTTTCTTTACTCAGGTGACACATGGCATCTGTTACAGCTCTGCACTCCTCCTGGTGGGGTATTTGTGTGGTCTTTCCAGTTGCTGCAGGTGTCTGCTATGGTACATCCCTGAAGGGCCATTGTACACAATTGTGAGGCTGCTGATGGATGACTGGAGAGGCACATTGACCTACCCTAACCAAGCTGTGCTTACCTTCATGATTAGGTGGGTATATGGTATGTTTCTGTAACCACTACAGACACATGGTTGTCACATGCAGGATATATATCACCTTGTGTCCCCAGGTCTCTTATTGCTCCTGATGTACTTACTGGGTTAACACCTATGTGGTAATTTCTGGCCATGTACTGTGTTTCCACAGGGGTTGACTATACACTATTCTGCATTTAGCTTGTTGACATGGCTGTGGCACCACTTGTCTGTTTCTATGTGTGCCTTTTGTAGGTTGCTTGTGTCAGCTGGAGGGTCCGATATGGTAGCCAGTTTGTAGTCCTCTGTGAACCTGTTCAGACAGAGTCCTTCCATGTTGACCTTTACCTATGTGACATATATAGCATACAAGAGAGTTCCCAGGACCATGACTTGTGGGATGCCAGTTGTACCTGGTTTGCAGTCTGCCATGGCTGCAGCATGTCTGCCAGGTCAGTTCTGTCCTTGAGCTGGTTTGCAACCCATCGACTTGCATAGGGGTTTATAGTTAGGCTGGTGAGCTTATCTTTACCGCCAACTAGGGTATTGTATGGAAGGGTTTAGCAAGGTCCAAATAGGCTGTGTGATCAACATTCCCCACATCAATGGCCTTGGTGCACATTTCACATGAGTCAGACATGTGTAAGGGGCAGGATCTGCCCTATGACAGCCACACTGGGTAGGGTTCAATGTCTGTAGGTACCCAATCTCGTTATTCCTGGGGTCCATGATCATCCTCTCCATTACTTTGCCAACCTAGATAGTCGGGGTTGAGGGGTGATAGTTTGCAGTATCCATTCAGGCACCCACTTTGTGGTGTGGAACCACTGTTGCTGTACACTACTCTTTGGGTACATATCCTGTGGTAGGACTGATAGTGCGGAGTAATGCTATTTGCTGTTCCATTCTTCTTACAGTACTTGTTGGACACAACCCAGGACACCATCTGGTACCATTGATGCTGTGTGCTGTGCTTTGTGGATGCTGGCTGTTACCTCAGCATCTGCAATGTCAGGGGGCCAGCACTCTCCTGGGATAGATATTTGGCAGTTAGGTGCTGGTGGGGAGTTTGGAAGGAATCTGTTTGGTAGGCTGTTGGCAATGTGTGTGGGTTTGGTGTATTGTTTGTGATATTAGAGTGCTGCAGAGCATATCTGTAGATTATCACCATAGTTCCTACCATCAGGTAGGACAGCTGTGTGATAATCCTTTGTGTCCTGCACAATTTGTATCATCATAGGTTCATAGGTTCATACTAGGCTATCTGCCCTGGCCTTGTTTGAGCATGGACAGACTGTGTGTGGGTCTCAACACCCCTTGCAATGTGCATATTATGCCCATGTAGGGTTTACTTTCCTAGATGTGACACAGGGATGGCCCCCAGTGTACACCTACCATCTCCCATGCACTTCACCAGATTTCTCTTGCTGAGTTTGTGTGTGGAGCTCAGCGTATCATGGACTGGGATTCTGTTCCAGAGTGTCAGGAGCCTCTGGGTTATGGATCTGTCCCTCCAGCACATCCTATTAATCTATGTGTGGAGGTTCAGATATCTCACTGTGGTGTGTCTGCTGAATTTGGGGTTTCTGCAGTGGAGCATGTCCATTCATTCTGGATTGGACATGGCCTTGTACATCAGCCATACATCACCTCTCACTGTGCAGTATGCTTCTGAATTGGGCTGTGATTTCTTCAGCCAGGCTGCAGATGTCCAATGTCTGGACCCTTTATCTTGTTGGTGGGGTACATTTGGGGTCTTTCTGACTGCTGCAGGTGTAAGGTAAGGTACATCCGAACTGGGGCATTGTTGTCACGTATGGGCCTGATAAGAGAAGAGTATGGGGGCACAGTGATTTCTCTAGCTCTACATGTGCATCCTTTCATATTAAGGTGGGCAATATAGCAGATCTTCCTGGCCACCTTGGCAATGTGAGTGTCACATGACAGGTTACCATCCACTTGTGTCCCTAGGTCCCTGCTTACTTCTTCCATACATAATGGATTGCCACCTATGTCATACTTTGTGTGTGCCTTGTTTGGTATTTGTTGAGACATTCATACTCTGCAGTGTCTTCAGGAAGGCTGGCTGGGGTACCTGGGTTTGTGTGTGTGGTCTGTAGCAGGCTTCAAACAGGTACACAGTTTGAGACAGTGTTACTTGCCCGTGGATAGTCCATGCTGCTTCTTGCTGTGGTACCAACCTGGGGATGTGGTTATCCTTGATAATACTGGTAGCCAAACTCCTATTGTCATGTGTTCCATGTTTTGGAGCTGTAGAGCATGGTATGAGGCATAACCTGGTAGTATTAGGGTGCTCTTCTGGGCCTTGCCCAGGTTTCTGTTACAGAACACATATTACCATTCTCCATGCTGTGGTGGGTTTGGTCTGCATGCACCTTGCAGGTTAGACTTCTGGCGTTGGGTAGCATTACGTCCAGGTTATTATCCCTTGTGCTACCTATGGTGGTGGGTTTGTGTTTCCAGACTTACCTATTCCAGGCACAGTGGGGGTGACAACAGCCTTTGCCAGTATCCACACAGCCAGGTGTGCTGGGTGCATGCCATCCCTAGCAGGTGGGGCATCATGTCTTGCTCGGCATGTCAGCCCAGGCTGTCAGCCATGTGTTCCCCCTTGGTAACAGCAATACCTCAGACAATTATTGTACTTGATCTTGTTGTCTTCATAGTGTGGCATCATGCTTGGTGAGGGTGAGATGTTAGGTTGGGTCTTCATGTTTGCATATACTAGATGGTGTTACATTGCTTAACACATGGCAATCATGCCTCAGGTGGTGCTGCAGGGCTGCCTCTGTCGGATGCACATACTACACTCCCTGTACATGTTTGAGAGCAGGTTGTGTCATGTTAGGCGTCCCTGTTACTATATGAGTGAGTCAGAGAGGGGTATCATTCCCAGGGTTCCTACTGAGCCAGTGTATAGGTTCATAGGTTCATAGTTTGGTACTAGGCTATCATATGCGTTGCCTCTTTGCCAAGGCCAGGGCATACTGGGCACGCCTCCTTCTGCCTACTGGGGCAGGCTCAGGTTGTTCCTCTTCTGAGTCACGCTCTGCCTGTGATGGCCTTGGCAATGGTGGGGGGCTGTTTGTCCCGGCCCTATGCTGGTCCTGCTGCAGCTGTTTTCACAGAATCATATTATGTAGCATAGCACATACCATGACAATTTGGGTACATGTAGTTGGTGAGTACTGCAAGGCTCCACCAGATGTGTCCAGACACCGGAACTGTGACTTAAGCAGCCCAAACACATGCTCTATTACATTACGTGTCTGTGCGTGTGCCTCATTATGGTGTTCCTGTTCAGGTGTGTGTGCGTCTCTGATGGGTGTCATCAGCCACGGCTCCAGTGCATAACCTGCATCCCCCACTAGGTGACCATGTGGGATGTCCCCAATGGCAAATGTCTGGTACAGCTGCGTCAAATGCCAGATATGGGAATCATGGTAGCTCCCAGGGCAGCCAGCACACACATTCATTATTATGCCCTGGGCATCACACATGACCTGGCAGTTGATGGAGGGGAAGCCCTTGCGGTTAATGTAGGCCCTATCCCGCTCACCAGCTGCTGCTTTGATGAGTATGTGTGTGCAGTCTATTGCACCCACTACCTCAGGGTATTCCGCTATTTGCTGGAAGAGATGCATATTGCTGGCCAATACCTCACGGGAATTGGGGAAATATACATGCTCACTGACATGCTGACATGGCATCCAGGAACTGTTGCAGTACCCTGGAGGCTAATGCCTGTGATATCCCCATCATATCACCAGTTGGTCTCTGGAAGGTACCTGTTGCTAGTATTCTTAGGCCAACACATACCTTGGTTTCCACTGGGATGAGTTCCCCTCTGTTGGTTCTGTGTGTGAGGTGTGGCCTGCACAGCTCAACAATTTGCTGCAGGAGGTCTCTGTCCACTCTATAGTGCTCCACTATCTCCAGCTCATGTAACCCCTGGTAGATGACCCTGGGCCTGTACACTCTTCTCCGTCTCCTCACTGTGGGTTGTCTGGCAGCATTTCCATTGTCACCACCCTCAGCAAGTCTCCTATGTCTCCTTATGACAGCTATGGCAGCCCCTAGCATGTTTGGTCTGAGTGCAGCTTTTTCAGTTTTCACTTCTACTAGCTTACTCCTGTCTTGCAGTGTCTCTTGGGAGAAACATACTGCAATGCTGTTTGCAGTGTTTTAAGTGCTGGGCTGGGCTTGTATTCTGCCTGTGTAATTGCCTGCTTCTAATTGTTTTCACCTGCTACCTCTACAAGTATTCCCTGCTAGTTTCCTACTATTTCTTCTGCTTCCTTTTCCTCTCTGTTTCCTCGGGGGGGGGGGGGGCAGCGCGCATACCAGCAAAAACACGCTCACAGTGGCTACCACACACACATGCTTCAATGGACTAGAATCTGCTTATTCGGGTTAAAACGCGCGCACACCAGCGCAAACAGGTTTACAAATCTTTAAACAGGCTCCTACATGCTTACTCTGCCTTACACGCACGCACTCTGTCTTACTCGCGCCTCCCAGTGCGCACACACGCGCATGCACGTACAGCAAGAAACTTTGGTGTTGGCCACAGTGTACACCTTCCATTTCTTGACTTTCCCATGCTTATCTGTTGACACTCCTCTTTTTATGCTGTGTGATTGACATCTTTCACATACCACTTTGCTCCAATGAGCTTGATTTCTTCCTGACATTCCCCCCTGTGATGTCACCTATCTCCTACTCTGTTACTCCCCCTTATCTAACTCTTACACTACACAGAATGTGCTCATTTGCTATGTGACAGTGTGATTCACTATCCTACCACTCATTTACATAGGATTGCCTACTAATGCTTAGTTACATGTCTTACACTCAGCTTCCCCCCTTAGCAACCACTAGACGGTGGCCATGTTGTTTTTGGTCTGCTAGTCCCTGCATTGCAAATCCATGCATTACATAAAACCCACATTTGTGGGTTTCAAACCTTTATTTTTCTGTTTTCTGTAGCGCAGCCCATTTGTGTGGGGCTGCGCTGCGTTTAAACCTCACCGATCTCCGAAAAAAAAAATTATTTTATTTCATGTTTGCATCGGGTTACCATGCCAATGGCCACATATTTGGCCATTGGCATGCTGACTGCAACATTTGCACACTTTATTTGGAGCTGTCATGGCTCCGTTGTGTTATTTGCAGTAACGTACTCAGTTGTCAACTGAGTACATTTCTGCACCTAACACGACTCTTACACGGGCTGGTTTCAGCTTCGTGGATCGCTAATCTACCTCATTTGCATGCCTTTCAGCTGCAAGTGAGGTGATTAGTATATCCACGCCCTGCCCGTGTAAGAGTCATTTTAGCTGTCTCTTACACGGGATTTCGGGCTGTTCCTGGATCACGATGGCTGCATGGAGTCTTACACGACTCTTAGACTCTGTGCAAGCCATTGTGAATCCTTCCTGAAGTATTATAATTAAAGTTACATAAATTTCCCTCCAAAAGCTAACTTTCACCCAACTTATGATATTCAATAATGCATGCTACACACGCCTTAGCTTGTATAAATTCAACTCCAAGAACTCTCCAAAATGCCCATATTGTAAAGACGAAACTGCTGACCTCCGTCATATGTTTTGGAGCTGCAAATGTATATATAAACTTTGGAATTCCCTAAAGTTACAACTGCAAAAGCTGGGGTATCAAAATTCAACGTTATCTTGGGAATTTATGATATTACACATTCCTCCAAATAATACACCTAGATCCCAGGTGATTGTACTTATGAATATTTTCCTATTAATGAAACTCTGTATAGCTACAAATTGGCTGAACCCAACTCAAACATCTTGGGAAAATTTTAAGATCTTAGCGATAAAACACATATTAGCCCACAAATATGTTATCAATAGCCAAAGTAAACATCCAAATAATCTAAAGATTTGGGAACAAATTTTCAACATTATATTAGCTTAATGCACCGAAATCAGGAAACCCCATTGTTATTTTATTTTATACTATAAAGTATAACCTTTGTAAGAACCATACTATTTCATGATATTATCTTTGCACAAAAGAATTTTTATAGATATGTCATTTAAATGGTGAAAGCATTCATGTAAATAATGTATATATTTTGTTATAACGTTGATAGAAGTTGTTTGGAAATTCTCTCTCTATTTTTCTGTTAAGAGTTTGTATGAACAAGAGAAAAATAATAAAGAATTATTATTGGGAAAAAAAATTGCATGTTCTTAAGGCCCATCAGTGACAAGCTTAAAAGCATGTCAAAGGAGTACCATCAGTGTTTATATAAGTATCTACAGTTTGGCTTTCTTTTCACGCACTCATGATGGAAATGCATTTGTTCATGCCAGGAAATTTGTTGGCATTGAAACACAACTGATATACCAACTTTCTACACTAGAAACACATTTTTCCATGCACCCTCTTTCAAGCCAACAAGTACCTTTTCCAAGACAAAAAAAAAATGAAACTGTCACTGACCAAAGAATGCTTGTGTGGAGAATTTCTGAGATAGTTCTCAGGAAAAAAAAGTTACCATGCTACTTTAGAGTCACTCTTGGTTGTTGTAACATCATTTTGAATTAAATGAACAAATAAACCATTGGGGATTGACAGATCATTGAAAATGAAACGAAAAAATATATATTCGGTTTTTACCCATGGCATACAGATGTTAATAATTTCTTTGTTGCAGTTAACTTTCATTTTTGCAAACATTAGATATTGCAAGAATGGCACAAGGTGACATATACCACACCAAATGGTGTACAATCGTATAATCCTTTTATACTTATAGCAATAGTTTTGTGGTAGATGGCAACAGTTACATAAGGGCTGTAATAATTGTACCTAGAATATTTGCAGAATTCACGACTGGACATGGCAAAAATCTTGTTGACAACACCCATGGCTTAATGTTCCTTCACTAATGTTCATTTAATGCTTTTATCTTTCATGAAAGCAAACATAGATTTACTACAAAGTTTTTTTCAGAACAAAACCATGAAAAAAAGGCAAAATGATGACTGTCCAGACAGATAAAAAGTTAAGCACTTTCTTTCATTTTAATCACAACAAACTTCTTCAGAACTGAAGACAGTCATCATTTTGTCTTTTTTTCATGGTTTTGTTCTAAAGTTTATTCTGTTTTTTGTGAATTTGGTGGTTTTTACATTACAAAGTTTTTTTTTTATTTCAGCTCCATGGTCCATAGTTAAACACAATTAATTTTTGTTAATAATATTTTGCCTGAATTGGTCATTTACTGTGTATTTATCATGGAATGATCATAACCTTTACCTATATCAACATTTTGGAGAATTTTAGATCAGTGCTTTTACTAAAATTTGATAAAGAAGTTTTTCTCTTTGAAGCCTCATTTAATAAATTGTTCAATAAACTATAAGGACAACCTGTTGGCAACTCTTTGCACATTTTGTTATAAACTATCAGTTCTGGTGCAGGATTACTAAATACTTACGTTTTTTGGAGGACATTTTTTACTCTGTGGAATATGTCTATGATATTTTTAGAGGAACTCTTGAACTATATTAATACCCCAGATTTTGTTTTTGTAAGTAGGTGGTCTTTAAATTCTATTGATTACTTATGTCTGTATTTCTAAAAATAGATTCAATCACTGACTTTTATCTGGTACCGTCAGGATGCAAACTTTTCCCAAATCTTTACTACATTTTAATAGATTTCACTGGATGTGGGTAAAAATTGTTGTTAGAGGGCAAATAGTACATTTATCTAGGTTGGTGTCTTCTGAGTAACAATTTTGCAAATACTTGGGCAAATTTTCTACATTTGGTTTGTGCAGCTGCTTCTGCTGGTTTTATTCTTTGAACAAGGGGATCTTATTTTCTTGTTTTGGTTGTATGGACTCTTCTCAATGCTACAAATGTGACAATACAAAAACATATTGCTGGATTCTTCTTATAAAAACAAGACAAAATGAAACGGCTTGTAATAACACATGGCTGTGACACAGCACTAATTCATATCACAGAAGAACTAAATAATTTTATGTCCTCTTAAAACTTCAAACATTCCAAACTCACATTGCAACATGAAAAATATCTTATGGTGGCAAACAAACATTATTTGCACCACTGTAAGTTATATATGGTAGAGTTTTATTCAGCTCTTATTATGGTCAGAATCTTTATCTCAGTGCTGCTAACTTGTTTTCTTCTTCCTTTTTCTGTCAGTCATGGGTGAGTGAAACACCTGGTACACAGATGAACATGTTTTGGAAGGTTTACCTGAAGTACTGAATATTAGGAAATCATTCACTCTCTCGTAGTTCTATAAATACTGTCTTATTATTATATACATATGTTGTATACCTGGAGCAACACTTTTCAATACAGAAAGATTGTAGGATTTATCAGTTTTTAAACATGTATGATTTGTATGCTTTCTTCAATAAAATTACACTTCTACTCACCATGTCAGTTTTGCATTATATTTGCATGATACACACACACACACACACACACACACACACACACACACACACACACACACACACACACACACACACACACACACACACACACACAATCATATGCACATACATGGCACTTTTCTTTGGTGTCTAGAGACTCAGGGTTCTGACACTCAAGGAAAAATAAGTTGGTGACGTGAATACATCACTAAAAAAAACTTTGTAGGTGATATGATTTGGGTGGCACAGACACAACGGATAGTGCTGTTACCTCAAAGCAAGAGGTGCCCCAGTTTAATTCTCAGCTGGCATTCCTTCTGTCTCAAATCTGCATGTCCTCCTTGTGTTCATTTGGGTTTCCCCTGGCTTCTCCAGTTTCCTCCCACATTTCAAAGACAAGCCATAGGTAGACTGGACACTTGAAACTGGCCATAGGTGTGAGTGTTTATGTGAGTGTGTGGTGTGGAAGAACTACTGCAGCAGGACTAGCCACCCAGTGGTGTAAACTTGGTAACTGTCACTGCTGCAGTTACACCCCAACCCAATGTGCAAAAATGGGAAAAAGAGGTTGTGAATGGATATATGATTTGTTTCAAATTGTTCTATATGAGTAATATTCATGTTTTCTTTTAATATCAAGACAACTTTCTGTCTGACATTTATGAAAATAGGATGGATGTGGAATACAGAAGTAAGAAAATATGGAAAATAAAGATATATAAAAAATAAATAAATAAAATACAGATGTGAGAAAAATAGTCCAAAAGAACACTTGCATAGAATTATAAAAGACAGTTTTATTTTGGGGAAGAGAGTAGGTAAAGCTCTTCCCTGTGAACAGCTGAGGTTGCCTCACTCTGCTCATTCCCTTCCTTAATGTAAGGAACTCAATTTTCACAACAACTTATGGAAACATGATTTCTCATGTAGTGACAAAGCATAAGGAAAATAATATGTAAGCTGGTGTTATTGCACGTGTTCCTCAAACCTATATTAAACTCTTCCAACTCTTACAGATGCGGACGGTTAATAAAATGAAATATGACTAAACCTCATCAGCCCTTAGTTATCCAGCTGTAGAATTCATCCCAAATTTTTTTTCAAGCATTTCATATTTTGTTTTGAACTTCTTTTTTGTCTCAGTTATATCTAGATTGGCAGTTTAATTCATTTTTTTTTTAAACAAGAAGTCACACAAGAGCAATCTCAACCAAATGTACAATGCAAAAATTGTTTTAGACTAACTATACTACCACTGTGCCTCTGCAAATCATGTTATGTCAGATCTCTTTGGCTATAGCCTAGTAGTTATGTGGTATTTGTATTGTCAGGATACTCCTAACCATTAGCTTTGCACATGTGTTCTTAGTAAGGAAATGGACATCGCTGTCTTTTCATTTATAAAAAGTTACACATGTTTCCTTTTTCCTGTGCTTCTCCTGGAGCAGTTGAGCTGACTGCACATACTTTGGATACTGCAAAAATATCAGCCACATGCTTTATCTGAAATACAAATTATTTCAAGTATCATGCTGTATGGAAGCCAAGGAAAATTTGAGGCATTTACGACCAGACTCCAACACCTGATGTTTGGTGTTACATTGCTCTACATGTGCTAGTCAAAGTTAACTCTTCTGCAGTGTATGAGACACAAGATGTGTACAAAGAGATTATTTTTATGTTGTGCGTGATTAAAAAAGATGTGTATAGGGAGCATACAGGGAACTATTAGACATGCATATGTAAAAATATTGATTATGTTAATGTTAATTCACATCTAACTCAATTGAAGCTATAGCTAACCCACCACGCAAACAGCTGCACATCCGGTCTACATGCCCATTGTAGGGATGGATCATTCCTCCATAGGATCTTATGTTTTGTAACAGTGGACAAACCACTGAGGAATGCAATAAGAATGATGATGTCTTATCATTCAAACAATAAAAACAGATATTATATGCATTTTTCTGGCAGCCGAAGTAAAAGAAGTAAAAATAATAATAATAATAATAATATGATACAAAGAATTTGTTTAAAAAAGGAATGAGAGGCAATAAATGCATTGCAGTAAATGTTATCTAAGCTATGAACAATAATACCCAAAGTGCTATTATCCATTTTTTACCATATGGAATTAATCAGGGAACAGGTTTTGTCTGAATGTAATATGGAGACTGTGCCATCTGCCTGTAAAGGGGTGTCACAGCTGGCTATTAACTGGCACAAATCGGCCTTCTTGTGTTGGCCTAGGATGTGGCAGTGCAGTGATTGCCAGTCCAGATGTTCACTAAGTGCACATATCAGGACTTGAGCATTGAAGCCATAACTGATTATGAGAAACCAAGATAAAATACTAATTGCATTATCAGTGATGCTTTTGCCATTGTCTGCTAGGGGTTGTACTTTACATCTTAGCTTTGCCTTATGTATGCAGATGAAAACACACTTAAAAGATGCAAAGATAGTTCAGTAAATTTTGAAAAGTTTTAAATACTGTTCAGGTAATTCCTGTGGGGGAGGGAGGGGTTAAATGCATAAATGAAGGACAATCTGGCCAGTATGTTCAAGCTGATTCTACTAGGTCAGGGCATCTGATACTTGGCCAGCTGCCAGATGGGACATATACTGAGAAGATTGCAGAAAAGGTTATACAAAAGAGAGAAGCTGCCAAAGAGGACATCACTGGAACAACATTAATGGGGCCAAGCTGATAATGTTGCTTGTGTTTGGAGTAGTGGGGTACCCTGCCAAATGATGAGACACACCTGGGTTACTGCACAAATAGTTTGGTCATTGTTTGAAGTTCATAGGTAGGTTCATAGGTAGGTACTAGGCTATCGGCCCAAGGGCCTAAGTAAGCCTAGCCAACAAGGTTCCCTGGCTTAAGCCACCCAAGAAAGCTAATTCCTTGTGCCCCTGTCAAGCAGAGCCACAGAAGTGATCCCCAGGGTGCATTTCCTATTTCCTATCCAATCATCAAGATGTTTCTTGAAGAGTGCTAATGAAGAACTTTGCTTGACATAGATGGGTAGCTTGTTTCAGAGTATAGGAAGTCTCTGGGACAGGAATCTATCCCTCCAGCATGTCCTGTTTATTGTGGTGACAAGGTTTAGGTCCCTAGAGTGTGTAGCTCGGAGGGACTGGGAATTCTTAAGGTGTAGCCTGTCCAAAAGCTCTGGGTTTAACATAGTTTTATGTGTTAGGCAAAGATCTCCTCGGAGTAGGTTATATGCTACAGAGTAAAGCTGGAGTTTTTTGAGATGGTCAGTGTACAGCATCTGTTTGATGCCAGTAATCCTCTTTGTGGGGTACTTCTGTGGCCTTTCCAGCTGCTGCAGATGTCTTGTGAGGTACATTCTGAAAGAGGCATTGTACTCTATAATGGGTCTAATGAGTGCTGAGTAGAGGGGAACAATGACCTCTTTTTTCCTGGCTGAGAACCCTTTTGTGATGAGGTGTGCCACATAGAAGGATTTCCTGACTACTGTGGCAATGTGATTATCAAAGGAGAGACTACTGTCCACCTGGGTCCCAAGGTCTCTTATTACACATTTGGCATTAAGTAGACTGCTGTTTATGTGGCAGTTCATGGGTACAAAGTTTTTAACAAAGGGGATGACAATGCACTTTTTGGCATTGAGCTTGAGGCCATGCCTCTGACACCAGGCATCTGTTTCAGTAAGGCCCTTCTGTAGGATGTCCACATCATTTGGGGACTTTACTATGGCTCCTAGTTTGCAGTCACCTGCAAACTTCATTAGCCAGAGGCCTTCTGTGTTAACCTGTACTTCAGAGAAGTAGATACTAAACAGGAGGGGTCCCAGGACTGAACCCTGTGGTACTCCACTTGTCACTGGTTTGAAGTCAGATTTGGAGTCTGCAACTTTTACAGTGTGGGCTCTGTCAGTGAGTCAGTTGGCAACCCATCTTGTGACGTAAGGATTTTACCTAGTTTAGTGAGTTTAGCTATAATCCCAGAATGGGAGATGTTGTCAAACGCCTTGGCGAGGTCAAAACAGGCTGTTTGAACCATCTTACCCTCGTCTACAGCTTTGGTAACTGTCTCAAAGAAGTCGATCAGGTTCAGAAGGCATGATCTGCCTTTCAGAAACCCAAACTGGGTGGGGTTCAGAGTTTGGAAGGTTATCAATGTTTTTGTTTATGAGTTCCATGATGATACGTTCCATGGTCTTGCAGACCAGGCTTGTCAGGCTAATAGGGCAATAGTTCCCAGGATCAGTGGTGGCTCCCCCTTTGTGGAGTGGGATAAGTGTTGCTGTGCGCCATTCAATAGGCACAAAGCCTGATGTGAGACTATGGTTGAACATGGTGCTTAGGTGGGGAGCCAGTTGGTTCTGAAGTTCGTGTAAAACGCAGCCTGGGATGTTGTCCGGTCCCATGGATGCTGTGTTATTGGTTTTAGAGAGTGCAGCTTTTACCTGCATAGATATGATTACAGGGACTCTGCATTCTTCCTGTATAGATATGGGCCCTTTAGGGGGTGAGAGGGGATAAAGTTAGCACTGAACCTATCCGCCAGGATGTTGGCAATATCAGTTGGTTCTGTAATTTTCATGCTGTTGTGCTGTAACTCACAGCATATTTGGGTGTTGCCATTGAGATTCTTGACATAGATATAGAATGCTTTGTGATTGCCCTTAGAATCTGTGGTGATTTTGTTTTCATAGCTAGCTTTGGAGGATCTTATAAGGGATCTCAGCTTCTTACTGAGGCTGACCAGGGAGCTCCTCCACTTATGGGATTTTACTCTCTTTTGCAACAGTTTCTTCCTTCTGTTGTAGAGTTTGTTTATGGCAGAGGACCACCAGATTGTCTTCTTGTTTTGGAGGTTTGCATCTTGGCTCTGTTTGGGATAGCACGATCCATGCACTTGTGTAAGGGCTTATAGAGTGCATTTGTGTAGGATTCGGCAGTTGTAACTGTATTGTCCTTCTGCATGGGTGTCATGAAGTTTGCCACTTCTGTCTTAAGAAGCATGAAGTTGGCTTTGGAGAATTTTTTACCATGGTTTCCTTAATGGTGGGTGGGGGAAAGATGTGGATATCTAGGGTGATTAGCTTATAGTCGGATCTGAACAACGAGGAGTTGACCAGGTGTGGAACACCGGTCACTCATGTCAGAAATGACTAGGTCTAGGATATTGTTGTCCCTGGTAGGGGTGTGGATAAATTGATCCAGAGCATTGGAATTTATGAATTCCAGAAAGCGTTGAGCAAAGGAGTTGGTACATCAGTAGTTTTCCCAGTTAATGATGGGGTAGTTGAAATTGGCCATTATTAGGGTGTTTAGTTGAACCCTAATATTTTCCAGTATATCAAGAAAAGTGGAGTGGGAATCCTGGGGCATGGTGGGGAATCTGTAGCAAGCTACAATTTGGATTGCAGTTTTGCCCAGAGTTAGTTGCACTTGGATAACCTTGGATGCATTATGCTGCACAACTAGCTTGGATGTGTGGATAACCTTCATGAATACGGACACACCTCGCCTTTGGTGTTCTGGTCCAGGTTAGATGGCCGAAAAGTTTGGTATGAGTTATAGCCTGGTAATTCAGGGGTGCTCTCTAGAGCCTTGAACCAGGTCTCAGTCACTGCACAGATGTCGATGTTCTCCATTTTAAGGAGTGCCTCGAGTGAGTGCATTTTGAGATTTAGACTTCTAGCATTGAGTAGCATTACCCTCAGTTTTGTTTGCTGTTCCTGTTATGGTGGTGAATTTGTCATTTGAACCTTGCCTAAAAAAAGGCACTATATGGGGAGGCAAGAGCCTTAGCCAGTATCCTGAATCCCAGGGGTGACATGTGCAGGCCATCTCTGGCAAAGCATTAGGGTCTGCTGACCATGTCGTCCCAGGCAGACAGATACTGGATCCTCTTAGAATGACACCAAGAAGCTTAGCCAATTGTTGAAGTCAATCATTTTGTCCTTGTACTGCGGTATCATTCTGGACAATGGCAGGATGCTACTCAGGGCTAGGGTCATACCTGCCTGGGCTACAAGATCGGGGACCTCTTCCCCGTCTTTTTTCATGAAGTCCAGGGAGGTACATCTCAGGTTGTTCATACCAACATGGACAATGACATAGTCATATTTGTACTTGTTGTGGAGTGACCTGAGTGTGTGGGTTATGTGGTAGATCCTGGGACCTGAAAGGCAGCTGACAGTAAGTAACCTTGTCCTTGTTTAGCCTGGTGAGTGGGACATCAGTGTGCCTGACTATAGAGTCCCCTATGACTAGTTTGTTGGGTACGTTGTTTTGCCTTATGGGCTGTGATTGAGTGGCACACTGAGTCTGTAGGCTATGTGTCATTTGGGTTGTGTTGGGAGGGAGAGGTTACTTGTGTTTCTGCTTTGGAGGTCTCTGTTGCTTGAGCAGATTATTATTGAGAGCCTCTGCAAATGTTTTTGTGTTTCTTTGTGTGGATTTTTGGTGGTATAGGTTTAGTGGGACTATGTGATGAGTATGGTGTGGTGCAAGTGTTTACCTTCTCCTCTTGACTGTCAAGTTCAGTCTTGGTTGGAGAGAGCTTTACCTCCAGTTTGGTTAGATAAGTGCATCACTCACAAGTTGTGGCGTTGGGTGGTAGGAGGAAAGGGTTGTCTGTGTTTATGAGGCAATTGTTACATTGCCTCACGATGCCCAGATTCATCAAATAGACAGGAGTGAACACTGGTAGCTGACCCTTGGACATGCCTGAATAAAAAATTACTTTCCACTAGACAAGTGAGGAAAGTGAGTATAAGAGCTGTTTTTCTCTAAGCAAGTGAGGAAAGTAAGTACAAAAACTGTTTTCTTCTAGGTAAAAAGGAAGGTTGAGTGCTGTAGTAATTTGTAGCCTATTTAGTGCTAACAAGTTCTGAACAAGTGCTGGGCATGAAATGCAAATTCAAGTGCTAAAACTAAGAATCTGTACCTGGATCTTGTGGTAGATAGGCTACCTAGTGCTTACCACTTCCACTGATAAGCTAGAATGCTTCCCTCCAGCACAGAAAGGCTTGGGGGCTCAGAAGTTTACGAACAGTCCTGGATACAGCAAATCTGTATCTGGACTAGACTAGTTACAAGAAAGGTGGGAAACAAGCACAAACACATTTTTAAACCAGAAAGTTGAAAGAGATGGAAAAACTGCCCAAACGGCCAATAAACTACAATTTCTGGGTGGGAGATTGAGGCTCAGGTTGGAATTCTGTGCTGGTAATATCTAATGCAATAGTGATAAAAATGGAAAGACTGCTTCCACTGTTTTTTTTTTTTTTTTTTTTACTGCATAAGAGATTTGCTTCTCAGAATGGCAGTCTGTTTGTAACTGATAATTATAGATACTTGACCAAGAGGAACAGCATCCAGAAGATGGATCAGTAAGTGTTTTTTTTTTATTAGACAAAGTATTTAGGAATAATCGGTCAAAGCATGTCAGTGTATGGACTATGATCAGAAAGCAAAACAAAGGGATGAAATGGGAGCAAGAGATGAGGATGAAAATATTTATAGTGATGCACAGGGGTGGAGTAATCCAAGAAATAAGCAGGCAGGTAATGATTTGTTGATCTGGAAAACACTGAAGACAATAGATGGGGAGAGGTAATACAAAAGTGAAAAATGTAGCAGGCACTAACAAATTAAAAGAAATGTTGTTGATAAGCTGGTATTATTACTGCTTTTTACTCACTGGAAAATGGTGATGAAGTGAAACTAGATACAAATACACACACATATATATATATATATATATATATATATATATATATATATATATATATATATAGGTACGAGACAGGCTATACATGAAATGGTGCTGTCAGAGATTGTGTCATAAGGAGAGTAAGGTACCACAGAAAGGCTTTAGCAATGTATTGATACAGTAAAGTTGAATAAAGCATGCCAGTAGGAAAAGGTAAAAAAACAATGAAGTGTTTAGAAGTATTGTTGTTTCTGGAAGTACTTGCTAACAAAATAATCTTTATTAATTAACATATTTAGAATGTGTTTTGTCTGCAGTGTTATATTCACAGTTTTACTTAAGGACATTTTCTAAGGCACCACAAAACCATACGTAGGATCTAGCATTGGAAGATTCTTAGTTATTTCTGATTCTTTAGGACATGAAAAAACCTTTAGTTAATCAGTAATAATTCTAATTAGAATGGGAATGCAGTTAGTGCACAAATGGGAATAGGTTATTATTATTTATTTCATATATTGGGGTGACCGCAGCTAAGTACAGTCAAGCTTAAAACATTTCACTAAGGCTGTAGACTATGTAGCACTTAAAAGGGATTGTTTTAAAGTAAAAAGATTTATAAGTTTTTTATATAGGGGTATCCTTTTATAGACACCCTGGTGGTGTCATTAAAGAATAGAAACGGGATAATGGGAGAGGCTGAAAACAAAGAGGGAAATGTAAAAAAGAAACATTAAGAGGGTTTGCGTTGAGGAAGGTGAGAGAGGATCGGCACTATGTTTTGTTGGGGGATAGACCCCCACCTATTTTTTCATTTTTGTTTTTTTTTATGACAGGGTAGTGTGGGTGGGAAAGAGGGAAGAATGTGAAGGAGAAAGGGTAAGGGAAGAAGGGATGAAGAAGTGCCAGCTGGAATCCCAGTCCACAGAGCTTCAAATGTCCACTGCCAGATGGTGTTCCAGTGGAGGACCATGATGTTGAGGAGGTAGGGGCCTGTGTTGGTGCGATGGTTGGCACCATCTGGGAGAACGTGTCTTCTACATGCTGATGAGTAATTTTGACTGGATAAATTCTTCTGTCTACTACCTCCTCCAGTACATCCTCAACCAAGCTTTGATGACAACTTTCTGTGAGGCTTCCCAGGCTGCCACATGCTGAAGTGCCTGTAGGGCAGGTGCCTCCATTCTGACCCTGCAAGGATGTGCCTAGAAGGTCAGAGGATGATCTGTCCCTAGCCTGGGAGATACATGCTACAGCTGCATCTGCATAAGCAAAATAAGAAAAACAGGAAAAATGTTGTGGGGAGAGACAAAATGGGAAAAGCACAATACAGCTACAAAATGATGTTTACATGCCATTTCATACACTATTGAAATACTGCATTAAAATCTTTATTGAAGTAAAACCTGTGCATGGGAAGTGCTTACACCTACAATGGGGGTAGTGATTTGGGAAGGGCATTTGTACTTGGGAAGAATGATATGAGTAATGCTTATTATGCATATTGTGATGAACTCAAATGGCAAGGGCTTCTGACTTCTTGAAGGGGTGGGTATTATCTCTCAAGTTATGTACTTGCAATACATTAAATACAATAGTGAAAATACTGTGTAATTAATCAAAGTAATCAAGTTAAAACTCAGTTTAAAAGTAGTAACAGCGTGAACTGTAAGGTCTTCAATTGCATTTATGTCATCTGCAAATCTATAACAATATTTTCCTTATGAATACTCAAATAAACACACTGAAAGCTTTAAAGGCAAGCCTTACCAAAAATAAAATATGAATATGCCCAAATAAAGCAAAGTCTTCCCACCACTGTAGAGGTAAAAGATCCAAACTGTTTAAACAATGCAATAAAATAACACAGTTAAAAGACCAGGATAATCTTGATAAAACAAACAGGACAAGCACTTTCAGCTATCTAAGCCTTCTTCTGATCCTGCCATTTCCCGTAATCCAAGAATATTTAAACAGGCAAGCACAAATGAAAACAAAGCTATCTAGGTAATTTTCTTCCTTTCAACGCAGTTTTTAAAGGAACCATACCATTAATTCCTGGTTCCTTATCAGCCTGTAAATTGGCTATCCAGCACATCTCTAAGCATTCTGTGTTATTTTGTATGTCTCCACCTGTTAAATATTCTTCCACTAATTGCAAAACCATAAATAGAAAGTTATGTATAGGATAACTTTGTATATGCTGTGCCAAATAATTATTCCTATTCTCCAAGCGTAGATCACTCAAATGATGTGAAATCATGTACTGAATTATGCAAATCCTTGGCAGAGATATATTTTATTCTACAAGAAATTTATGGATGATATATTTTTGTTATGGGCAGGAAATTATACTGAATTGTATGAATTCAGTTAAGTATCTTGGTGAAACAATGCCATTTCTAAGTTTTGAGGTACAAAACTCTAATAGTAGTAATGATTTTCTAGACATTAAGTTGGAATTTGATCCGCATGATGCACTGAGCATGAACATCCATAGAAAAGATTGGCGAAAGAATCACATGCTCCATAGGATGAGCATGCATCCCAGACATGTATATTCACATATATTAAAAGAACAGCTCTTGAGAACTTTGAGATTATGTACAGATGACAACAGTTATAATGCCAAGATCAAACATCTGTCACAGAATCTTAAACAACATGGCTATAGTAGTAAAGAAATTAACAGAGCCATCAGTATTAGAAAGACTTTGAGACAGTCCATAGGAAGACAGTATTATTCTAAGCAAGACAATGCAGATGGAATAAATTGAACAGTAAGAACTAATACTACAGAAGGGGCAATTAGGTTTTTGTTAACATTCAGCAATGATGTGGAGCAAATATGTCAGGTGACAAAAAATAATTGGAAAATTTTAACAGCAGATCAAAAGGTCAGGAGAATAGTTGGGGAACATCCAATGTTTTATTCAGGAATAGGAACACCCTAAAGTGATTATTGTGCCAAAATGTTCAGAGGAGACCGAAGACACATTTTACGAAAACAGGGACATATCCCTGTAGTAGATGTAAGGCATGCATTTTTATTAACACAAGAACTATTGTTGAACATCCAATTACACATAGACTTTAAAGATTTTTTGTCTGTGTTGACTGTGTAAGTCAGAATATTGTATACATAGCTACATGTGGGCAGTGAGTTTGTTTTTATGTGGGAAAGATGAGACAATTGTTTAAAAGAGAGAATATCACATTATTTGAGTGATATACATCTGGAGAATAGGAATAATTATTTGGCACAGCATATACAGTTATCTTACACATAAATCTCTATTTATGGTTTTGCAATTAGTGGAAGAAAATTTATGAGGTGGAGACATACAAAATCACACAGAATACTTACAGATGTGCTGGATAGCCAATTTACACACTGATAAGAAACCAGGACTTAAATATATTGTTCCTTTAAAACCTTCATTGAAAGGAAGGAAATTTCCTAGATAGCTTTGTTTTCATTGGTGCTTACCTGTTTAAATATCCTTGGATTACCAGAAATGTCAGGATCTGAAGAAGGTATAGATTGTTGAAAGTGCTTGTCCTGTTTGTTTTATCAAGATTTATCCTGGTCTTTGAATAGCATTATTTTATTAAACAGTTGGGTTTTAAACAGCTGGATCTTTTACCTCCACCATGGTGGCAAGACTTTACTTTACTTGGACATATACAATATTTTCCTTATGAGTAATATAGAAACAGTTATAAAAAGATTGCTGCCTTCTCTTTTATTTTTACACTAGTATACTGATTTTAATCTTAATTGTATGCTTCTTATACATACTATGAACAAGAGGTACAAAAGTATTCCCTTGGACAGTAGTTATACTTACCAAAAGATTCCACTAGCCTTTCTATTCTATGCTGTTGCTGCTGGCATTTATAGCTAAATTATTCCCTAGCTATGATTAAAAGAGAAAAGGCAATTCTTGTTACTTTTTTGTACTTCTTATATATGCCATTATTTTTGTTTAAGCAATAACTACATTTTGCTTTTTTGTTTATTCCTTTTACATATGCAAAGATGCATGAATTAGTATAATACTCTGCCAATATTCCCTCTCATCACAGAGGAAAATAGTACACATGGAATGTGGATGTAATGTTGTTTTCAAAATACATGTAACACTGTGTTCTGGTATAACTAATTCACAGGCATAGAAATATAGCAATTTGTGGAACTTTGCATGCCCTTTTCTGCACAAATGTGTCCAATTTAATAGGAAATAGGGAAGTAAAACAGCATTTTCTCAATAAAGTTTGTGCTGGTCATTCACTTGACACACACCCCTATCGACCAGAAGGGGCCTTAATTGTTACACGGATGCAATCTACTACACTTACTACCTCACGGTAATGTGCCTGGCCATAAAAGGGATGCATAGTCCTGGCTTGGTCCTGAGGTGATACAGGGAAATAGATGAACTGATCCCAAAATGCCAAGAGTACATCCAGTAACAGCTACAGTATCTTTGAGGCAGAACCCTGTGAGATCCCCACCATGTATTCAGTTTGTCTCTGGAAGATCTCCATAGCGAGCATAGTGAAGGCAATGCATACTTTGGTGTCCATCGGGATAAGATGTCCACACATTCCTCCAGTGCAACTATGGGGGTCACACATACCCTCTACAACCCTTATAATGTCCTTCTCCACTCTAAACCTATCAAGGATTTCTTGATTATCAAAGTTATTATGAATAATTGTTTGTTATATTTTTGCCTCCTTGGGCAGCAAGCACTGGTGGGCACATGCTGTTTTGACCCAGCAAAGACAAGCAGCTCAGAACTGGAAATAGCTAAGCTTGCAGCAATTGATAGCATTTTTGCTGATTGCAACTTTAATATTTTTGACAAGGCTTTCTTTTAGATCATGTATCTACAGCCATTGCAGAGAAGAAGGAAAGTTTGACTATGAACTGCAAATGATAAAAAAATACTTTGTTACCATAAGAAGATTTACATCACTCCTCATTTCCATCTCATTATTTAAACATTTGCATAAGCACATTCAAGGTCATTGCACATTGGTGTAAATAGCCTCTATGAATCGCAACTCATCTGTGCTAATTTACAAATTTCTTGGAAAGCCTAAGTGCATTTACATAAATGACTGAATACCAGCCATGATGTTTGAGCCTGCAAATAAATGTGGTGTTTTCATAAAACTTAATTCTGAAAATTTGGATGATGTCAGAACTTTGGTTTTGATAACCAGAGAAACTCTAGAATGATGCAAATGGAAAATGAGAAAGCTGTGCAGGAAATACTTTTATATATATTTTATCTACTAATTTGAGGTATCTTCAGAAGTGAACTGATTTTGGCACTTTTTGAATAAATTTATTGGGCTGCAAGATGCAAAACATTGCCATGTTGCAACAATTTGAGGGCAGGAAGTATACATAACTTAAACAGTTAAAAGAACAATATTGTGGAATAAAACACAGCCATATTTTTTAATAATTTTTAAAAATTTATTTTATTCATTTCTTAATGGGCTAAGTGACGTTGTCATTATAGAACCATTTCAGCCATGACTTGAGCCACAAAGTCAAGAGTAAATTCAATAAATATGGGAAGTTTAGAGAAGCCAATCAACCAGAATGACTCAAAGTAAATAAGTATATCCTGACAAAATCTGCAGTCAACATAAAGAGCAAGCAGAATCCATGCAAGCAGTGTCTGGAAATCAGGACTGAACGTGTGACCCTTAAGACAGAGATTTAATCACTGTGTTACATTTTCATAACTGTCTGTCATGCTGTTTAACAAAATATGTAATACAGGCAATCAGAAGACATGACCAGATTATAATAAATGACTGAGATAAAAGATGTGCTCTTCAGAAATTCAAAAACTTTGTACAAAGGTATTTAATAAAAAAAAAAATAGTTTCAGAATTTTTTAGTTTAATGGGTGCTTACTTGTTTTAATTAGAGAATGCTCGGCAAGTGTCTAAATAGGCCAAGCTTACCATTGTCCAGTACATCTGTTTGTTCGGAATTCAGTAATATATACATTATTTTGCGCGTGTTTGTGAATGTGTGTGTGCATACGACTATGTGTGTTTATGTGTAATTTGCGTGCACATGTAAATTTTCTTGTTTATAATCATGCCTGAATCACACATCTTTCATCGGCCCATCTGTCAGAAGAATGTTCAAGACCTAAAATACAGAAAACAGAAGTCACACAGCTGCAACTACATTGAAATCCACTTAACTGTCTGTTCTGTTTAGGAAGTGATTCACTTGATAGTGGAGAGAAAAACAATTCATAATCAGTAGAAAAAGAAGATTTAAAGATAAACACTGCATTGTTTTGATTGTTAGTCTTCTAGAATTTACAGGCTTTACATTGAAGATATTCATAACACTGGACCACAGAACAAAAATAAGGAAATTGACTTGTTAAGTAAAGGCTTTTATGAGGTGAAATGCATTTTCACTTTTAACTGTGCTACTAAATATATTTTGCTTGTATTTTCTTGGGAAAGTTTTGAGCACAGTTGTTGAATTGGTAAACTAACACTAAACCTGTTAATTTCAAATCATTTTAACTACTCTGCATTTGTAACTGTAAAATAATACGATTTTTATATCACACCTGTTTATGTTCATAACACTGTACTCATGTTTGTTTATAGACATTAAGGTGTTTTCTAGAAATGGCAGACTGAACTTTGCATTTCTTTATTAATTGCATACTTGCCATGCAGTCTGTTGTCACTAATGGCCTTAGCTACATGCGTACAGACAAACATAGTACACTTGGGCAGTTTAGAGTAAATCAAATGACTAACAAGTCTTTTGATCTGGAAATCAGGGCACACAGAGAAAAAAGCGCAAATGACAGGAAAACATGCAGTTTTCAGGTATAGTAATAGGAGATCAGACTTGAATTTCAGGCCCAAAAGAAAGAAACTTTTACATCTGCTGAATGTAATACAATAGTCATGATTTAATAATGTAAACATAAGGACCTGGACAGTAAATGCTACAAATCATTATTTATATTTGGGAGAGACATTCAAAATGGTATATCTAGCTTACATGTAAATATTAAGTGAAGAGCACATTGATAAATTACACTGATTGCACAACAGCACAGGCATGACAGGAAAAGTGGGATTATTTCAATACCAGCAAAACGATACGACTTCTGAGAAACAGAATAAGGAACATAGATTTATGGTTAATATATTCCTCTTTCATTAGAACTGTGGTGGTGGTGCTGCGGTAGTGTTGTCGCCTCACAGTTAGACGTTGCCCGTTCGATTCTCAGTTAGAGCGTCTTCTGTATGGTGACATGCATGAATGGGCATTCCTTCATTGAAAGTTGTGCGTTAGGCCTGGCAAGCCAGCATGTGAAACTCTACTGCCAATCATTAGTGGACCGGAGTTCCGCTGTGGCGACCCCTAACTGGGAAAAGCCGAAAGACACATTACATATTCCTCTTTCATTAAATCACTAATAAAAGATTATAGAATTAATAGACATTTTTTTATTTTCATTCAAAACATGCAGTAGGGATATGTTACAACAATTTTGATAATAAATTATCAGTGAAAGAAAGTAATAAAAAAACTAGGCTGAATGCTTATATTTTTCTGAGATTAAATGAAATGTTCTCTTTAAATCCTAAACTGAGAAGGAGGAAATTAAACTAAGAGGAAGGAAACACTTGGATTAAAGCAATACTTATTCTTATAGTTTTACTGGTAATTTGAAAATAGCTTTGGTTCATTACTGTCATTTATTAGCTGAAGGGCAGAGCCTTCTTGATAAAAAATTATACTCTGTATGTCTGGGGTTCAGTCCTGTCTTCTGTTTACTCTGTCTAGGTAGAAATTGTCAGAATGCTCTGCTTTCCACCCACCTCCCAAGAACAAGCTGGTTGAGTGACTAGACTGACTACACCACACACAAACACACACACACACACACACACACACACACACACACACACACATATATATATGTATCTATATATATATATATATATATATATATATATATATATATATATATATATATATATATATATATATATATATATACATATCAGATATAGGTAGATATATCTATATAGCTATAGCTCTCTCTCTCTCTTTATATATATATATATATATATATATATATATATATATATATATATATATATATATACATATACATAGGTTCATAGGTTCATAGGTTCATACTAGGCTATCTGCCCTAGGGCATTTATAAGCCTAGCCAGAGTGTGTTTGGCTTTCGCCACCAATTTTAAATGAATTTTGCTATGCCCTTTTTTGAGGTTAGTATACTGTGCCTCTGTCTAACAGTGACACAAAAGTGATACCCAGGGTAAACCTATGATCTGTTGAAGAAAAATAAGAGCAAAACTGATAACACCAAGAAGAGTAGTTCCAGAACCGCAAAGTGAAGACAATAGTTCATAAAAAAGGTAAGTCCTTTATTAGTTGCCAAGTGGTAAAAATCCAAAGACAGTTGGTACAAAGTAGCAAAATCAGACCAAATGGTAAAATCCAAAGTCAGTAGGTACAGAACAGCAAAATCAGACAAGCGCTTTCGCTTGGAGAATGCCAAGCTTTTTCAAGTCAAAAACAGTTGCCTACAGTGAGGCAACTGTTTAAATGAGGATGTTAATTAGTCACATGTTTGGTTAGAGCTGAGTTGCATTAAGAAACAATTGAGACTGTTTTGAGCAAAAGAACAGCCAAATAATAAAATGAAACATTAAAATGTGCATAGGTTAAATTGACATTGCATTGTTTATACATGACTGGTAAACCAAGTGAGTGTTATGATGAAATTAAAAACTTTGCTTGTCCAAAAGGTTTGGATAGAAATACAAATACAAATACAAGTGGAAGTTTAAAAAAGCTGTGTGTGATCCAAGTGAGTTTGAAGTCAGCAGTCCTGTGTAATATGAGAATCAATGTAGTACTGTTATGTTAGCCTTAAAATAGATGTTATGATGCATATGAATTTGCACTACTTGGTGACTTGGGGCAAGTGTGTTCAATGGGCAAAGAAACAGTGTTGAAAAATAGTGAAAATAGGATGAGACATGCTATAATCTAGCCCTTCTGAGCTTCAGAACCGAGCCTATACTAAGTGTGCCATTTAACCCGGGGGCCTACCTGCATCTAGCTTGAGTTGCCAGACAAGCTCCCTGTATTCCAAGGTCGATTCCCAGTCCCCTCCTCTAATGTTAGGGTTCACTTGTTCAAGGATCATGAAAGACAACTTGTAATTGGGACATGTAAGTGAGTGTTTGAAAAAAGCGTTGCTTTCCTTTTTCTTTTCAATGTCGTAAGTGTGTTCGTATAGCCTTTTCCTGAATTCCCTCTCTGTTTTGCCCACATAAAAGGCACCACAGGTTTTTTTAAACTTCCACTTGTATTTGTATTTGTATTTCTATCCAAACCTTTTGGACAAGCAAAGTTTTTAATTTCATCATAACACTCACTTGGTTTACCAGTCATGTATAAACAATGCAATGTCAATTTAACCTATGCACATTTTAATGTTTCATTTTATTATTTGGCTGTTCTTTTGCTCAAAACAGTCTCAATTGTTTCTTAATGCAACTCAGCTCTAACCAAACATGTGACTAATTAACATCCTCATTTAAACAGTTGCCTCACTGTAGGCAACTGTTTTTGACTTGAAAAAGCTTGGCATTCTCCAAGCGAAAGCGCTTGTCTGATTTTGCTGTTCTGTACCTACTGACTTTGGATTTTACCATTTGGTCTGATTTTGCTACTTTGTACCGACTGTCTTTGGATTTTTACCACTTGGCAACTAATAAAGGACTTACCTTTTTTACGAACTATTGTCTTCACTTTGCGGTTCTGGAACTACTCTTCTTAAACCTATGATCTCCCATCCACTCATCAAGATTCCTCTTGAAGAGAGTCAATGAGGGACTCTGCCTAACCTGGACTGGGATTTTATTCCAGAGTGAAGGGAGCCTCTGGGTTATGAATCTGTCCCTCCAGCATGTCCTATTTATTTCAGTGCTGAGGTTCAAGTCTCTCGAGCGCGTAGCTCAATGGGATTTGGATTTTCTGAGGTGCAGCATGTCCATTAATTCCGGGTTGGACATGGCTTTATACGTCAGGCACAGATCGCCTCTGAGTAGGCGGTATGCCACAGAGTAGAGCTGGAGTTTCTTTAACCGGGCAGCATATGGCATCTGTTTGAGCCCTTTGATCCTCTTGGTGAGGTACTTTTGGGGTCTTTCCAGTTGCTGCAGGTGTCTGGTAAGGTACATCCCAAAAGGGGCATTGTACTCAATTATGGGCCTGATGAGGGATGAGTAAAGAGGCACGATGACCTCCCCTGATCTAGATGTGAATCTCTTCATGATTAGGTGGGCTATATAAAATGTTTTTCTAACCACTTTGGCCACATGGTTTTCAAATGAGAGATTGCTATCAACTTGGGTCCCCAGGTCCCTAATTACTTCTTCCGTACTTAATGGATTACCATCTATGTGATAATTTGTGGGCACTTTGTTTTTGCCAAAGGGGATGACTGTACACTTTTTGGCGTTCAGCTTGAGGCCATGGTTCTGGCACCAGTTGTCTGTTTCTATGAGGCCCTTTTGTAGGATGCTTGTGTCAGCTGGAGAGTCGATTATGGCGCCTAGTTTGCAGTCATCTGCAAACTTGGTCAGCCACAGTCCTTCCATGTTGGTCTGTACCTCCGAGAAATATATACCGAACAAGAGAGGTCCCAGGATTGAGCCTTGTGGGATGACACTTGTAACTGGTTTGGAGTCTGACATGGCTCCAGCAATTCTAACCATGTGGGTTCTGTCCTTGAGCCAGTTTGCAACCCATCTAGTGACATAGGGGTTTATATTTAAGCTGGTGAGCTTATGTATAATGCCCGAGTGGGGTATTGTATCGAAGGCTTTTGCGAGGTTCAGGTAGGCTGTGTGGACCACCTTCCCCTCGTCAATGGCCTTGGTGACTGTTTCAAAGAAATTGACCAGGTTTAAGAGGCAGGATCTGCCCTTAACAAAGCCAAACTGGGTAGGATCTGCCCTTAACAAAATGTCTGTAGGTCCCCAATATCTTTATTTATGAGGTCCATGATGATCCTTTCCATAGCTTTGCAGACCAAGCTAGTCAGGCTTATGGGGAGATAGTTTCCAAGATCCGTTGAGGCACCACCTTTGTGGAGATGGACCACTGTTGCTGTACGCGACTCTTTGTGTACATATCCTGTAGTAAGGCTGAGATTGAACAGTAGTTTTATGTTTGGGTTTAGCTCTTCTTGGAGTTCATGTAGGATGCAGCCCGGGACACCGTCTGGTCCCATTGATGCTGTGTTTTTTGCTTTGGAGAGGGTGACTCTTACCTGAGCATCTGAGATGTCAGGGGGGCAGCACTCTGCTGGGATAGATATTTGCCCTTTTGGTGGGGAGTTTGCGCTGAACCTGTCAGCTAGGATGTTGGCAATGTCTGTGGGTTCGGTGTATTTTTTGTCATTTTGGACTAATTCTGAGCATATCTGGGAATTCCCACCCAGGTTACTAACATAACTAAAGAAAGCCTTGTGATTATCCTTAGTGTCCTGTGCAATTTTTCTCTCGAAGCTGGCAGTAGACTTTTTTATGAGTGCCCGTAGTTTTTTGCTAATACTGATCAGAGATGCCTTCCCTTTGTGGGATTTTGTTCTATCATGTAGTAGCTTCCTCCTTCTATTGTATAGTCTGTTTATGGCTGGGGTCCACCAGACACGACGCCTGCCTTTGGAGGATTGGGTTTTGGTTTTATTTGGGATTGCATGATCCATGCATTACTGAAGGTGTTCATAGAATGCGTTTATAAAGGATTCTGCGGTCTTGGCTGTATTTTCCACAGGCCTGGGGGCTTTGAAGGATTCCACCTCGGTTTTGAGGAGTGTGAAATTTGCTTTAGAGAAGTTTTTCACTGTGGTTTTCTGGGCAGGGGGTGGGGTCGGGATGTGAATATCCAGTGAGATTAGTTTATGGTTTGATCTTACCAGTGAGGGATACACTTCTGGTCTGGAGCATAGAGCCCCCATGTTGGTGATGATCAGATCCAGTATGTTTTCCCCTCTTGTGGGAGTGGTAACAAGTTGTTCCATAGCATTTGAGTTTATAAATTCTAGGAACCTTTGGGCTAGGGTGTTGGTGCTAGAGTAATGCTCCCAGTCTATGTTTGGGTAGTTGAAGTCGTCCAATATAATGGTGTTTGGAGAGACCTTCATATTTTCCAGTGTTCTCAGGAAGGCCGAGTGAGGTTCCTGGGTTTGGGAGGGTGGTCTGTAGCAGGCTATAAACTGGAAGGCAGTTTTACCCACTGTTAGTTGCACATGGATAGTCTCTGATTCTTCGTGCTCTGCCACCAACCTGGAGGTGTGGGTATCTTTGATGAATATTGATACTACCCCTCCTTTTGTGATTCGTTCCAAATTTGGGGCCGAGAAGCATGGTATTAGGTATAACCTGGTAGTGCTGGGGTGCTCTCAGGAGCCTTGAACCAGGTTTCTGTTACTGCACAGATATCGATGTTCTCCATGTTAAGGAGAGTTTCAAGTGCGTGCATCTTGAAGTTTAGACTTCTGGCGTTGAGTAGCATTACTCTTAGTTTCTTATCCCTTGTGATACCTATAGAGGTGGGTTTGTCTTTTGAGCCTTGCCTAAAAAAGGCACTATGGGGGTGGCAAGAGCCTTTGCTAATATCCGAAAGCCCAGGGCCGACAGGTGCAAGCTGTCTGTAGCGAAGCATCGTGGCTTGTCGAGCATGTCATCCCAGGCTGACAGGCATTGGATCCCCTTTGAATGACACCAATACTTAAGCCAGTTGTTGAAATTGATCATCTTCTCTTCATATTGTGGCATCATTCTTGGTGAGGGTAAGATGCTACACAAGGTCAGGGTCATACCTGCCTGGGATACATGCTCAGAGAGCTCCTTATGTCTCTTTTCATGTAGTCCATGGAGGTACGTCTCAGGTCATTCACACCAGCATGGACAATGACTGAGTCATATTTGTACTTGCCTTGGAGTGACCTGAGTGCTTGTGTTATGTGGCGCATCCTAGCGCCCGACAGGCACCTCACCGTGACATTCTCTTTGTTCAGCCCGGTGAGCGGGGTATATATATATATATATATATATATATATATATATATATATATATATATATACATAGTTTCATAGTTTCATAGTTTAGTACTAGGCTATCTGCCCTGGGGCATTTGTAAGCCTAGCCATAGTGATGTGGCTTTCGCCTCCCCATGAAATGGTACAAAAATGTACAGAATAGATTTAGAATACTGTGCCTCTGTCTAGTAGTGACACAGTGAAGGTCCCCTTATATAATAGAATTAGTTTACTGTGCCCCTGTCTAGTAGTGACACAGAGGTGACCCCTGGGGTAAACTTACGATCTCCCATCCACACATCAAGATTTCTCTTGAAGAGAGTTAGTGAGGGACTCTGCCTAACATGAACTGGGATTCTGTTCCAGAGCATGGGAAGCCTCTGGGTTATGAATCTGTCCTTCCAGCATGTCCTATTCATACTTGTGCCGAGGTTTAAGTCTTTAGCTCTCGTGGTTCTGATGGATTTGGATTTTTTGAGGTGGAGCATGTCCATCAGTTCATGATTTTACATGGCCTTGTACGTCAGGCACAGATCACCTCTGAGCAGGCGGTATGCTACTGAATAGAGCTGGAGTTTCTTTAGTCTGGCAGAATAAGACATATGTTGGAGACCCTTGATCCTCTTGGTGAGGTACTTTTGTGGTCTCTCCACCTGTTGCAAATGCCGGTTGAGGTACATACCAAATGGGGCATTGTACTCAATCATGGGTCTGATGAGGGAGGAGTATAGGGGTACAATGACATCCTTGGATCTGGATGTGAATCCCTTCATGATAAGGTATGCAAGGTAGAATGTCTTTCTAACCACTTTGGCAACGTGGGTGTCAAATGAGAGGTCGCTGTCGACTTGGGTCCCTAGGTCTCTGATTATTTTTCCGTACTCAGTGGGTTGCTGTCTATGTGATAATTTGTGGGTACTTTGTTTTTCCCAAAGGGATGACTATACATTTTTGGCATTTAGTTTAAGGCCATGACTCCGGCACCAGTTGTCCGTTTCTGTGAGGTCTTTTTGTAGGATGTATGTGTCCGCTGGTGTATCGACTATGGCGCCTAGTTTGCAGCCATCTGTGAACTTTGTCAGCCACAACCCTCCCATGTTTGCTTTAACATCTGAGAAATAAATGCCGAACAAGAGGGGTCCCAGGACAGATCCCTGTGGGACACCACTTGTGACTGGCTTTGAGTCTGACATTGCTCCAGCGATTTTAACTTTATGGGTTCTGTCCTTTAGCCAGTTTGCAACCCATCTAGTGACATAAGGGTTTACATTTAAGCTGTTGAGCTTATCTATGATGCCTGAGTGGGGTATTGTGTCGAAGGCCTTAGCCAAGTCCAGGTAGGCTGTATGGACTGCTTTGCCCTCATCAATGGCTCTAGTGACTGTTTCAAAAAAGTCAACCAAGTTCAAAAGGCAGGATCTGCCCTTTACAAAGCCGAACTGGGTGGGATCAAGTGTCTGTAGGTCCCCAATGTCTCTGTTTATGAGTTCCATAATGACTCTTTGCATAGCTTTGCAGACCAGGCTGGTTAAGCTTATGGGGCGGTAGTTCCCAGGGTCTGTAGAGGTACCCCCTTTGTGGAGTGGGACCACTGTTGCTGTACGCCAGTGTTCAGGTACATATCCTGTAGTAAGGCTAAGGTTAAATAGCATTTTTATGTGCAGGTTTAGCTCCTCTTGGAGTTCACGTAGCACGCAACCCGGGATACCGTTAGGTCCCATTGATGCTGTGTTTTTAGCTTTGCTGAGGGCGGCTCTCACCTGGACTTCTGAGATGACAGGGAGATTACATTCAGCTGGGATAAGTATTTCTTCTTTTGGGGGTGAGGGAGGGGAGAAATTTGCACTGAACCTGTCAGCCAGAATGTTGGCAATATCTGTGGGTTCAGTGTATTTTTTATTGTTGTGAACTAACTCTGAGCATATCTGAGGGTTTCCGCACAGGTTTCTAACATAGCTGAAGAAGGCTTTGTGGTTATCTTTAGTGTCCTTAGCGATTTTTCTCTCAAAGTTGGCCTTGGATGTTTTTTTATGAGAGAACGTAGTTTTCTGCTAGTGTTGATCAGAGATGTCTTCCCTTTTTGGGATTTTGCTCTGTCGTGCAGTAGCTTCCTTCTTTTGTTATACAATTTGTTTATGGCTGAGGTCCACCAGACAGGACGCTTGATTTGGTGGAGAGGGTCTTGGATTTATTTGGGATTGCATGATCCATACATTCTTGGAGATGTCCATAGAAAGCATTTGTGAAGGATTCAGCATTGTGAGATGTGGTATCCACTGGCCCAGTGGGCTTAAAGAATACCATCTCAGTCTTAAGAAGAGTGAAGTCTGCTTTTGAGAAGTTTTTCACTGTGGTCTTTTGTGCTGGGGGTGGAGGTGGGATATGTATATCCAGGGTGATTAGTTTGTGGTCAGATCTCACTAGTGAGGGGTATACCTCCGGTGTGGAGCATTTTGTCCCCATGTTTGTGATGATCAGGTCTAGTATATTATCTCCCCTAGTGGGAGAGGTGACTAGCTGTTCCAGTGCATTTGAATTTATGAATTCCAGGAACCTTTGGGCTAGGCTGTTAGGGCTAGAATAATGTACCCAATCTATGTTAGGGTAGTTGAAGTCTCCCAGTATGATGGTATTTTGTGATACATTCATATCCTCCAATGTCTTCAAGAAGGCTGAGTGGGGTTCCTGAGATTGGGAGGGTGGTCTGTAACATGCTACCAGTTGTATAGCAGTTTTGCCTATGGTTAGTTGCACCTGTATGGTCTCTGATGCTTCATGTGTTGCTACTAACCTGGAGGTGTGGGTGTCCTTGATGAATATGGACACTCCCCTACCCTTTGTGGTTTGGCCCAGGTTTTGGGGCCGAAAAGCATGATATGAGGTATAGTCTGGTAGTGCTGAGGTGCTCTCAGGAGCCTTGAACCAGGTTTCAGTTACTGCACAGACGTCAATGTTCTCCATACTGAGGAGTGCAGCGAGTGCCTGCATCTTGAGATTTAGACTTCTGGCGTTGAGCAGCATTACCCTTAGTTTCTTTCCATTTTTGTTTTCTAAGGAGGTGGGTTTGTCTTTTGAGCCTTGCCGAAAAAAGGCACTATGGGGGTGGCAAGAGCCTTAGCCAATATCCGGAAGCCCAGTGGTGACAGGTGCAAGCCGTCCCTTGTGAAGCAGTGTGGCTTGCCCAACATGTCATCCCAAGCAGACAGACATTGGATCCCCTTAGAATGACACCAGTACTTGAGCCAATTATTAAAGCTGATCATCTTGTCTTTGTATTGTGGCATCATTCTTGGTGAGGGCAAGATGCTGCTCAGGGTCAGGGTCATACCAGCCTGGGCTACATAATGAGAGAGCTCCTCTATGTCTCTTTTCATGTAGTCCAGGGAGATACATCTCAGGTCATTCACGCCAGCATGGACAATGACGGAGTCATATTTGTACTTGCTTTGGAGTGACCTGAGTGCGTGTGTTATGTGGCGGATCCTAGCTCCTGATAGGCAGTTCACAGTCATCCTCTCCTTGTTCAGCCTGGTAAGCGGGACATCAGTGTGTCTGACTATAGAGTCACCTATTACTAGTGTATCAGGCATGGTGTTTGGCCTTAAGGGCTGTGATTGATTGACACACTGATTTATTGAAGTATGTGTTGCATGTGTTTTGTTTTGAGGTGGTGGATTTTTGGATGTCTGCTTTGGGAGCTTCTGTTGTTTAGGTAAGTTTTTTATTAGAGCCTCCGAGTATGTCTTTGTGTTTTTATGTGTTTGGTTTGCAGTTGTGGTAGGTCTATGTGGGACTGGGTTTGTTGTGTGTGTGGTTACCATCTCTTCCTGTCTGGTCATGCCAGCCCTGAGTTGAGAGAGTTCAGCCTCCAGTTTGGCTATATAGTTGCATCTCTCACATGTATTTGTGTTTGTTGGGAGGAGGAGAGGGTTGTCTGTGTACATGAGACAATTGTAGCATTGTCTCGAGATACCCAGATTAACCAGCTGAACTGGAGAGGATGCCAGTAATCTACCACTCGACATGCTAGAACAGTATAAGGGAGTGCTGTGCCTTTAAGGGAAGTGGATATTCACAGGGGTGGTAGGTGGATGTAGTGCTTACTTTAGTATGAGAGTGCTTACTTAGTAGAGAAGTTTTGAGGACAAGTGCTAGGCTTATAATATAGCGAGTAGTCTGATTATACTAAGAGTAGAGCTTCCTTAAGGGGAAATTTGAAGAGCAGACTTGGCAAAGCCAGAAGAAGTTTAACCTTGTTTAACCAGCGCTGCGCTATGTGCACAATCACAAAAAGCCGCGCAAACGCGGATTTTAAACAGGGAACTTCAAAAGAGCTAGAAATGGTCCAAAACAACCAATTACTACAGCTCTTGTGCTGAGGTCACTTCCTACAGGGACAGGTAGGCTGCTCCAGGCTCCCCATTCCCACTGGTGAGCAAAGAAACTTCCTTCTATCCAAGTAAGGTAATGGAAAACACAGGAACTACACCACAGCCCAGAATACAGCAAAGCCTGTAAACTGGTCTAAACTAGTTGAGGAGAGGTGGGAAAACAAGGATTATTTTTTTGTTTTTTTAGTTTTTAGATAGAAAACACACAGAAAATGCAGAAACAGTAATAAATCAGTTACACGGGCTAGCACACTTTAGTGGGCAGTCTCAACAGTTAAATTAAACAAGCAAACAAACAAACTTTCGATCAATTTCGACTAAAATGTAACTTTAAGTGCAGATATTAAATAATGCAGCAAACAGCTAAAAACAGTTTAAGCTTGTTTAGGGTAAGCTAGAGAAGGTTTTTCAAGTAAAAATACAGCAAAGATACTTAAATCAAGAAAGTAGTCGCTTTTCTGAGTTCTCTGTAGCTAGGACTATTCTGCAGGACCACGAGGAGCTTGTCTGAGTAGTATAGCCAGAAAAAAAATGCCCAGAGGTGGATTTTAAACAGGGAACTTCAAAAGAGCTAGAAATGGTCCAAAACAACCAATTACTACAGCTCTTGTGCTGAGGTCACTTCCTACAGGGACAGGCAGGCTGCTCAAGGCTCCCACTCCCACTAGTGAGCAAAGAAACTTCCTTCTATCCAAGTATGGTAATGGACAACACAGGAACTACACCACAGCCCAGAATACAGCAAAGCCTGTAAACTGGTCTAAACTAGTCGAGGAGAGGCAGGAAAACAAGGATTTTTTTTGTTTTAGATAGAAAACACACATAAAATGCAAAAACAGTAATGAATCAGTTACACAGGCTAGCACACTTTAGTGGGCAGCCTCAACAGTTAAATTAAACAAACAAACTTTCGATCAATTTCGACTAAAATGTAACTTTAAGTGCAGATATTAAATAATGCAGCAAACAGCTAAAAAACAGTTTAAGCTTGTTTAGGGTAAGCTAGAGAAGGTATTTCAAGTAAAAAAACAGCAAAGATACTTAAATCCAGAAAGTAGTTGCTTTTCTGAGTTCTCTGTAGCTAGGACCACTCTGCAGGACCACGAGGAGCTTGTCTGAGTAGTATAGCCAGAAAAAATGCCCAGAGGCGGATTTTAAACAGGGAACTTCAAAAGAGCTAGAAATGGTCCAAAACAACCAATTACTACAGCTCTTGTGCTGAGGTCACTTCCTACAGGGACAGGTAGGCTGCTCAAGGCTCCCCACTCCCACTGGTGAACAAAGAAACTTCCTTCTATCCAAGTAAGGTAATGGACAACACAGGAACTACACCACAGCCCAGAATACAGCAAAGCCTGTAAACTGGTCTAAACTAGTCGAGGAGAGGCGGGAAAACAAGGATTATTTTTTTTTTTTTTGTTTTTAGATAGAAAACACACAGAAAATGCAGAAACAGTAATAAATCAGTTACACAGGCTAGCACACTTTAGTGGGCAGCCTCAACAGTTAAATTAAACAAACAAACAAACAAACTTTCGATCAATTTCGACTAAAATGTAACTTTAAGTGCAGATATTAAATAATGCAGAAAACAGCTAAAAACAGTTTAAGCTTGTTTAGGGTAAGCTAGAGAAGGTATTTCAAGTAAAAAAACAGCAAAGATACTTAAATCAAGAAAGTAGTCACTTTTCTGAGTTCTCTGTAGCTAGGACCACTCTGCAGGACCACGAGGAGCTTGTCTGAGTAGTATATGTATATATATATATATATATATATATATATATATATATATATATATATATATTTATATGCATCTATATCTATATATAGATATATATACATGTAGATATAGATACAAATATAGGCAGATATAGGTATGTTGTTGTTGTTTGTCTTTCGACTTTTCCCGGTTAGGGGTCGCCATAGCGGAACTCCGGTCCGCTAATGATTGGCAGTAGATTTTCACGAACGCCGAGGTGCCAACTTTACATTCAACCTTCAATGAAGGCACACCTGTTTACGCATGTCTTTCGAATGCCCACCCAACCATGGGGAGGACATGCAGACTTCACACAGAAGGTACTCCTGGCACTCCAGCCGAGAATCGAATGGGAGAACCTCTTGCTGTGATGCAACAACACTACCACTGCACCACCACAGATATATATCTATATATCTATCTATCTATCTATCTATGTATATATATATATATATATATATATATATATATATATATATATATATATATATATATATATACATACACATGTAGATATAGATACAGATATAGGTATATATGGAATGCAATAAACGTGATTTCATAAGAAATTATATAAAAATGTGTTATAGCTTGTCTACAACAATATGACTTTATCAATAATAGTTATAACTACTTAATTTAGTAAAACTATTTGAGAATGCCATTAAAGCTGCAGATAATGAATATGTAGGTCATACAGCATACTTCGATCTGTCCAAGGCATTTAACATTGTTCCCCATGCTGAAACTATAAATACACTTAAAGGCCTTTATGTAGACCCTCATGATTTAAGATGGATAGCAAACAGGCTGACAGACAGAACCCACATATTAAAAGTAACAGGTATCACCTCAGAAATCAAAAAGTTGACTACTGACATTCCTCGGGGCTTGGTAGTGGAAATCCTTATGTTAAGCTTCCATTTCTTAGATTTCCAAACAAATACTCAAGCATATGGCTAAGCAAGTTTGCTGATGACAGAAAGCTGCATTTTGTCTTTGCTAAGCATCCAATACAATCTTACTACAATAAGGGCTAAACTAAACAGACCATTGATGTATCAGAAATAGGCTTAAACTAAATACAAAAGAAGCATAGCATTATTACATTTTGCAAACAAACCTTGCCAGCAGATTACAGTATAGACTGCTATCCACTCCAGACTGATAGTTCATCAGATCATACTGAGTGCATTGTTGCCCAAATTATGTACCTTGTGGACACATTTAATTATACTTCCAGAGCCAACCTTATTGGCAATCCATATGCATGAAGCCAACTCTTGACAGGAATCTGGTGTCAAGGAATTCCTCTCCAGATTTTCTGCCTGCAAAAGGAGTGCTGGCCTTCAGCTTCTCAACTCCACCATCTTATTTCCTCATTGGCCCTGTGGTATTAGTCAAAGATATTTCTTTTGTTTTAACTCTCCATTTACTACCTGGCATACAGTGGCTTACCAGCTTATTCTCTCAACCATTATGCCCTCCCTGAGTAACCCTATCATTCCCTTATGGCAGTTTTGTATGTATCTTTCACTGAGAAGCTCCTGCTTCATTGAGAATTGATTTTACAACATGTTTTGTCTTTTCATCTTTTCCCAGTTTGGGGTCGCCACAGCGGAATTCCGGTCCGCTAATGATTGGCAGTAGATTTTTATGGTGCTGAGTTGCCAGCCTAATGCCCAACCTTCAGTGAAGGCAAGCCCATTCATGCATGTCTTTTGGAGGCCACTTGACCGTGGGGAGGACATGCAGACTCCACACAGGAGGCACTCCAGATGAGAATCAAACAGGAGAACCTCTTTCTGTGAGCAACAATGTTACCGCTGTACCACCGCGGCTACTAATTGATTTTACAACATAATGTTTAAAAGTCAGGGAGCCAGTGCCCAGTGGTGAACAGATTATATTGTGGCAGGAGCCAGCGTATAACAATGCCTGGTCAGCATCCATACCAGAGGAGAGACATGCAAGCATGAGTGGTTTATGTATGTATTCAGCAGGCAAAGGACATTCTGTCATTTTTTAGGACAGTTGTTCTCCTATGAAACTACTGGTCTCCACCAGATGTTGAAAAGACGGTAATCCCTTTCTTCATCTTTCCATTTAGATACTAGATCATGCCATTCACTACCTATGCCATTCCACAGCTCAGCTGACCTTACTAGTGGACCAGGTCCACTCTTAAGCTCAGGTCACTAGAGGGTTAAAATCAAAAATATTTCCTCAGCACAGCAGACAGATTATCTTCAGCATCTGTAGGCCAGCAAAGTATTTCAGAACAAGAGGTATGACATTGGCAAGCAGACATGTCATCAGTCTGCTTATTGAGAAAGTGAATGTCCTGATTTCGTGTGCAAAGATAAATTTCAAGAAGGCTCCAAGAACAGCCTGGCAGAAGGTATTGCATATAGTAGCCTTGCTGACAGCAGTTGTTTATCCTTAGAGGTAACACAGCATATGATTTGATCTATGTAATTAAAATGAAACAAAACCATTCTCTGTGCTCTGAACTGCTTGGTGGGAAGAGAATGCTACCACACTTCTTTTTAATCTTCATGCTTTGGAGAAGTTCTTTCAAATGATAACAAAATGTGTATTGGATTAAATGTGAAGTCTTAGGATGACTTAATAACAGAATAAATATTTCATCCAATATTTTGAAATTAATGACTTGAGAAATAATGATTAACTTTTCTGAAGTATAAGATCTCAAAAAGATTTTTGCCTAAGCGACATTTAAAGCTGCACTATCGTCTAGATGGTGATATAACTAGAAAAGACCTTAGGAAAATAAAACTTTAACATTTACAAACATTTCAGTGTCTGATGATTAATAGTCAAATATGTGTGTTTTTTTCTAAATAAGAAGAATGGTTGCAGTTGAATTAACACTAAGGGTTTGTAAACTATGAGCTTTATTTGCCTATCCATCTAGCTATCTATGTATCTCTCTGTGTATCTATCTGTCTATCTATCTATTAAATGCCTTTATTAAATTCATACACATTTAATAATGACGTGGCTGCACATACACTAATAAGAAAAAAAAAATCATATTCATACATTATACATAAATGACAGGAATGATTGTTGTCGTGAAGAAGTAATGTTTTCATCTGTTGGAGAAATATATTTTTAATGTGGTAAATCATTTGCATGGCCCTCCTAGATTTTAGTTGGAGATTGCAGTACAGTGAGGATCAGGAAATATACCCTTTTTTCTCACTGTAGTGCAATTTCATGGTTGGTATATTTAATTTGCAGGGGTGTGAGGGATGCAGGGGAGCTTGCCCCTGCAATAATGTTAGATAATGTGTTATTTTTTCTGGGTTTTTTTAATTGTCTTTATTTCAGTGTTGTGTATTTCAGGATAGTGTACTTTTGGTGTGTTAGTGATTTGGTGTAGTGGTCTCATTCTTTTGTGGTTCAGTGATCTGTAAATCTCACAATCTAAAGGAGACCCACATATCTATCTATCTATCTATATCTATATATCTATATATATATCTATATATATATATATATATATATATATATATATATATATATATATATATATATATATATATATATATGTATATATATATATATATATATATATATATATATATATATATATATGTGTGTGTGTGTGTGTGTGTGTGTGTGTGTGTGTATAACTCTCTCGGCTAGGCATCAATCCATATATTACCAGATGGATAGCAAACTGGCTCACTTATAGAACTCATGCAGTCAAAACAGGGGAAGCCACCTCAAGCAGTAGACTTGTAACAAGCAGCGTACCCCAGGGTTCGGTCTTGGGGCCTCTGTTTTTTGGGATATACTTTCCTAAGGAGCAGGCCAAATCCAGTGGGATATGGCTGACCAAGTTTGCAAATGACTGCAAGCTGAGTGCTGTCATCAGTTCTCCAACTGATGTGGACATCCTCCAAGAGGGTCTCACTCAGACAAATGACTCGCGTCAGAAACATGGCCTCAAGCTGAATACCAAAAAATGCATTATCACCCCCTTTGGGGATAGTGATGCCCCCATAAATGATCACATAATAACAATGTCCTAAGAACTCAATCAGTCATGAGGGATTTGGGAACCCAGGTTGATAGCAACCTGACTTTTGACCACCATGTTGCTTCTGTTGTATGGAAAGCCTTCTACATGGCCCACCTCATAAGTAAGGGTATCTCATCTAGGGACAAGGAGTTCTTAACATCTCTGTATGCTTCCTTTATAAGGCCCATTATTGAGTACAACTCCCCTTTCATCAAGAACCTCGCAAAGCACATGCAGCAGCTGGAGAGACCACAGAGGTTCCTCATCAGGAGAATACAGGGTCTCAAACATCTACCATACACAGATAGGCTAATAGTCTTATCCGTCTACTCGGTTTCATACAGACTACTCAGAGGTGACCTCTGTCTGGCATACAAGGTGATCATGGACCACACCTTGATGGGACTGCTGCATATTTGCAAGTCAAGCTCCACTCGAGTAACACACACACATGTGACCTCAACCTGTTTTGTGAATTCAGCAAGACTTGTTAGTGGGACAGATGTGAGTCCCAGAGACTTCCCCATCTATGGAATAGACTCCTTCTCCACATCAAGCAGAGTACTTCTTTACCCCTTTTTAAGCACAACCTGGATAACTGGATGGTAAACAGAAAATATACCCCTGGGATTCAACCCATGTCCCTGTCGGACAGAGGCATTGGGTGCTTATTTGTCTAAACATGGGCTAATCTCTTGGCTAGGCTTATAAGGGCCTCAGGGCCAATAGCCTAGTAGCTTCTTATGATCCTATGTATGTGAATCTGTGAATCATAACTACTAACATCAAACTTAGCAATAGAAATATGTTAAATCTTGTAAAAATGATATAAGTTGTCTTACATGTTAATAAAATATATTAAAACATTTATTTCTTTAGAGTAACAGTCTGCTTACTGTTAAAAAAACTTATAATGAAGAAAGAATATATATCCATACTATCTCTATAGCTTATCAGATCTAAGCCTTAACACTGATATTATAGATACATGTTCATTAAGTCTAGGAAATGTAGGAGCATTAAGTTTAAGCTGCGATATTAAGTTTAAGCTGCCACATTAATTCTTTATGCTAGATCAAAGTTTTCTACGGCTGAACCCCCATTCATTTAAAGGAACCACTTCCAAAATACCAAAGTTAAAACAATATTGTAAGTTTTTAAAAAGAGAATTATTGGTATTACATTTTAAATAAATAAATAAATAAATAAAAATGCTTTAGAAAAAAATATTTCTATGCTGATATTAATGGTCATTGGAGTATTATGTTCCACCAAAAGTCAGATCCTAACAGGGATAGATATTCTGTACCCTACCCCTGTAATACTTCTTCTCCAATTTGCTTAAGGAAATAGGTAGGATACTATCTGTCTTCAAAGATAAATAATTTGTCATATTTAGTTTTGGAAAGATCAAAACTGCAGTACATTCTGGCTTCTTTCACAAGTTATCCTTTAAATAAAATTTTCTTACAAAAAAGAGGATGACTACCTCTGAAGGGTAAATATGTGTTGCAAAAAGGTAGCTTTCTATAATGCTAGACGAAACAATTATCAGTATTCTTCTCACAGAGCAAAGTTAAGAAATGCTGTGGCATTATTAATGTAGTTAAAAAGATCTTGAATTTTATCTGGAAACATTACTCAAAAGATAAAAATGTTATCTAGGTATCTTAAATAAATTTTCCAATACTCTTTGTAAATAGACTCAAAAATAAACTATTTTGAAACTATACATAACATAATTTTCATACACTGGGGCACATACAGTCCCAATGACAACCCCTTATATCTATCTGAAATATTCTCCTTCAAAATAAATGAAATTGTTATGTAAAATGAATTCCATTGAGGTCATAAAAACTTTAGAAGATTATTGTCAAATTTAGTAAGTTCAAGGAGTGCAGAATAAAAAAAATATATATCCATAGTGCATGAGGTATGCGAGAGAACAAATTCATTATATCAACAGTAAGGAAACTACAATTCTCACTGTAATACTGTTAATACTGTTGTCTAATCTTTGCCCACAACTCCCAAAAGTCTCTCAATATATAGTTGATTAAAGTAATGGCATTTTTTAAAAATATGATCTATAAAACAGATAGTGGATACATTTTTGACCCCTGTGGTGCTACTTTTAATTTAAAAGAAGAGTCCAACACATTTTTGTGTACCTTTGGAATCCTGAATATTGCTGGAATGTAGCATATGTGATGCCAGCATATATAATTCTCTTAATACAGGTTATAATCCTATTATTACTACATAACTGAATACAGTGTTATACTGTTAATACAATATTTTTTTAATGAGTCAATAGATAGGTATTGGAAGTTTACTAAATTAATGTTTATGTGATTGACTCTGTCATAATTTACATAATTGGAAGGGCAAGTTAATAAGTCTGGGTCCTCAATGCTCTTATTGATTGTTGTCTCTTTTCAAATTAATAAGGTTTATACATGAATAGTTGGAAGGTACTGTGACATCCCTCCTCTGGGCCAGTAATAAAGGAGCTTCTATCCTCAGCACTGACACTGGTGGTAACAGTCACTTAGAACAAAAATGGATACACACAGTATTTTCAGATGCAGCTCTCTGCACCAAGTATAACATCCCTTAAGAGCACACAGGGAGGACACTCCAGACCTGGGGCTAGACTTCCTTTCTAGGCAGCAAAACAATTTTCACCTTTCTTTCTGCAGAAATCAATGCTCTGTGTCCCTTTTCAACATAACTGACACACACACTCCTTGAGATTTGATTTATACACACACACACACACACGCACACGCACACACACACACACACACACACACGCACACGCACACACACACCTAGGAAAGGCATGCATATATTTACCAGTTCTGCCACCTCCACCAAGACTATAAGCTAGATTCACTGCCACAAGCCAGCTACTTTAAGGATCTTACCAGGGTACCCAGTTACTCTTAGTAAAACTGATACTTATACAAATGGCAGTATTAACCAAGTAGAAAGAGTTTCAGGAGCATGAAGCCCACAGTGTCACCAAATAAATGCAATTACTCTCAAAGTGTTAAACTACTTTCTAAAAGACCAGCCACAATGAAAGGTATAGATATACTTAATAATAAACAATAAAGTAGAAAACATGAAAATACTGAATTTCTATTTACAATAAACACAGAGTTTCAATTCACAGGAAATATAAAAGAACACAACTGAAAACATTGAGACAGATACAGAAAAACAATATTTAACTAATTTCAGTATATTTTCTTAACTTACTGAAGAATTACTGTTCCCTACTTACTGGCTAGAACAAGGCAAGATGAAGTGGATGAGTATCTTTGTTGTCAGTTCCAATAACAAAGTGCTGAGAGTCAGTATCACATCTCTCACTAATATCTAAAAATCTTTTCAATGCTGACTATAGAATGACATCACATCTGGTCACCTGATTCTGTGGTTCCGATGCTACCCCCTGACTAGAAGCTGAACCAGGATCTAGTACAGATGTGTTACAACACACACCTAGAACTTTCCTAAGGTATGTGGAGACTGTAAAACAATTCCAGTACATTCATCCTTCCTGTAGGGATTAACCAGCCATTCCCTGGCTCCCATGCCTCACTGAGGAGATCAGTCACCAGATACCCCTCAGACTCCTCCTGACACCCACTACAAATACTCAGCACAAGTGCCTCCCTATCATGGTAAGGCGTCATCATGTTAACATGGTACAGTTTGTGCCCCTGTCTCTTGCCAAGCAGTTATACTATGTAGTTAACATCACTGACCTTCCTTACCACTTTGAAGGATCCTTTCCAAGCTGCCTGCAGCTTATTGTGTCTGACAGAAATGAGCACCATAACCTGCTGTCCCACAGCATACTCTTGTGCTTGAGCTTTCCTGTCATACCAAACCTTTTTCTTCTGTTGGGCTATTGCCAGGATCTCCTGGACCAAGCCCATGAGCTCCTTAAGCCTTGTCCTGAGGTTTAGGACATATGCCACAATAGACTCCTTGTGGTATTCACACTCACCCTCTCACTCATCATAAATCAAATCCAAGGACCCCCTCACCATATGCCCATATAGTAAATGAAAGGGTAAAAAAACTGTGGATTCCTGGGGTACCTCTCAGTATGTAAACAGCTGATGGGGAAACTTTTTGTCCCATTCTCTCTTAAACTGGTCTGCAAATGCCCTTAGCATGGTCTTTAGTGTAGATTTTAACATCTCCACAAGACCATTAATCTGGTGCTTGTAGGGTGTGGTCTTTAGATGCTTCACCCCACAGCATTCCCACAGACAAGCCAGCAGTTCTGACATGAAAATGGCACCTCTGTCAGTCAGCATTTCTCTCAGGAAATCTACCCTGCTGAAGATCTGTAACAAAGCATTTGCCACCTTCTCTGCCTCAATGGAGGACAGAGCCACAATCTCAGAGTATCTAGTAGCATAATCTACTACCACTAGGTTATATTTCTTCCCTGTGGAACTTGGGGTATTCAGAGGGCCCTACAATATCCATAACTACCCTCTGAAATGGCTCTTCAATCACAGGCAAAGGCATCAAAGGAGCTGTGACTTTGTCTCCTGCCTTGCCTACTTTTTGGTACTGCTCGCAGGTGCTGCAATACCCTGTTAGATCCCTTGCAATCTCAGGCCAATAAAAGTTCTGCATAATACGCCTCTTGCCTCACTTTATACCGATATGACCTGCAAAAGGAATGTCATAGGCTATGGTTAAAAGTGCCAGAGGGTAGGCTCTGGGCTCTACTAACTGTTGTATTACCTCACCCTCTAGCCCCCCCTCAAGGGTTCACTCTCTATACAGTAACCCTTTGTTCCAGTATACAGACTCCACTTTTCCTTGAGAATCAGGCACCTCCTTAGTTACCTCCCTCAATCCTTGTAATGTAGGGACCAACAGCTGAGACTGTCTCAACTTTAACTTTGTGACCCCTCCCAGCCCCCCCACAGAAATGCTGGTATCCTCGGAAAGTGGTGCCTCACTGTCCTCCTGGATAATACCACTCACCTCTGCCCTTGCAGTCACTGTGTCCAAGGGAACATTAGTATCAATCAGCAGCTGTGGCTCACCTTCTGGCTCACTGCTATAGGGTAACTCCTTCCCTGAAATAGCCACATCACTAGCTCCAGCTTCAGGTGTGGGGTCAGTCTGGGTGTCCCCAGGCTACCTGACCACATGCCTGTCTCCAAGCCTGACTGCATGTAACTGCATGCACACAAGGAGAAGTGTGGTATGAATTATAACCTGGTAATGCAGGGGTGCTCTCTGGAGCCTTGAACCAGGCCTCTGTCACTGCACAGATGTCGATGTTCTCCATTTTAAGGAGTGCCTCGAGTGAGTGCATTTTGAGGTTTAGACTTCTAGCATTGAGTAGCATTACCCTCAGATTCTGCTTGCTTGTATCTGTTACAGTGGTGAATTTGTCATTTGAACCTTGCCTAAAACAGGCACTATAGGGGTATCAAGAGCCTTAGCCAGTGTCCAGAATCCCAAGGGTGACAGGTCCAGGCCATCTCTGGCAAAGCATCGTGATTTGTCGATCATGTTATTCCAGGCAGACAGATACTGGATCCCCTTAGAATGACACCAGAAGCTTAACCAATTGTTGAAGTCAATAATTTTGTCCTTGTACTCTGGTATCATTCTGGGTGATGGCAGGATGCTACTCAGGGCTAGGGTCATACCTGACTGGGCTACAAGATTGGACAGCTCCTCCATGTCTCTTTTCATGTAGTCCATGGAGGTACATCTCAGGTCATTCCCACCAATATGGACAATGACAGAGTCATATTTGTACTTGTTGTGGATTGACCTGAGTACGTGCCTTATGTGGCAGATCCTGGCACCCGACAGGTAACTGAAAGTAACTTTCTCCTTGTTTAGCCTGGTGAGTGGAACATCAATGTGCCTGACTATAGAGACACCTATGACTAGAGTTTTGGGTATGTTGCTATGCCTTATGGGCTATTATTGAGTGGCACATTGAGTATGTGGGCTATGTGTCATTTGGGTTGTGTTGGGGGGGTGGAGGTAGCTTGCATTTCTGCTTTGAAGGTCCCTGTTTCTTGAGTAGATTTTTATTGAGAGCGTCTGTGATTGTAGGTGTGTATTTTGTGTTTTTATGTGTGTGATTTGGTGGTGTAGGTTTAGTGGGACTATGTGATGAGTGTGGTGTGGTGAAAGTGCTTACCTTCTCCTATTGACTGTCTAGTCCAGTCTTGGATGAAGAGAGCTTTGGCTATATAAGTGCATCTCTCACAGGTTGTAGTGTTAGGTGGTAGGAGGAGAGGGATGTCTGTGCACGAGGCAATTGCTGCATTGCCCCAAGATGTCCAGATTCATCAGGTAGACAGGAGAAAACACCGGGAGCTGACCCTTAGACATGCCTGGATAGGTGTTTATTTATTAAGTACTAAAAACTGTTTTCCTCTAGACAAGTGAGGAAAGTTGAATGCTGTAGTAATTTGTAGCTTATTTAATGCTTACAATGAGTTCTGAACAAGTGCTGAACTCAAAGAAACAGATTTGAGTGCTGAAACTAAAAAAACTGGCTAGTTCTAAGAAACAAAATTAAGCTAGAAGGCTTCCCTCCAACACAGAAAGGCTTGTGGGCTCAGAAGCTTATAAACAGTCCTGGATACAGCAAATCTCTATCTGGACTAGACGACTTACAGGAAAGGCAGGAAACAAGCTTAGAATTTTTTTTTTTTTGTAAAGTGGAAAGGGAAAAGGAGGAGCAGAAACTAAGTGGGTTGGCCTTCTCAAATATTCTCCCTGGTTAGGTAGAATGAGTTAATGACACTAGACTGGGAGGAGTGTCCCAGGTCAAATTTACAGTAGGGGCAGGCAACTGCAAAGCCACCAAGTATAAAAACAGGATTCGCTCACAGTGATGACTCTCGCCAAAAAGAGGCATGGATATTTGCTGGTGCTAAATATGCTGGAGATCCAGACTAGACTGATCTACACTGGGGACCTATGATAACAGTGGTACGAATCTACATGCAGTTATTGGCCAGTGTCTGCCCACCATAAGGCCTCATAGCCCTAGGTTAGTAAGCTACTTGCTACTAGGTATCAAGCTACCCAGAATCATAATTCTCAAATGTACAGATTTTCTCAGAATGTCCAGATTTTTGGCTCATATTTGTGGTCCGTTTTTCATAAAATTGTGGTATTCTGCTAAATTAGTGGCAAATCATTAAATACTGAAATTAAATATAATGACAGACATTTGAGTTTCAGACTTCATACCATTCAGAAAATTCATGCTAATGTAAAACCTGTTATTCTATCAACTTTCTGAGTATGTAAGAGCAATATTTAAAAATTGTCCCTATTTTTGGGTTTTTGTCCCACTGTTATGTATGGCTTTGTCCAGATTTCTTGATCTAAGAGGTTGAGAGGTATGCTCAGAATGGGTTGATTGTGATAGCTCTTTTGAGTGAAATGTGGATGTAAAAGCCAATCCATCCATCCACAACCCCTTTTCCCATTTTTGCACAAAGGGTCAGGGTGTCACTTCAACTGTGACAATCATCTATAGTCTCCATTACACCACTGTACAGCTAGCAATGTTGTGGCTGTTCTTCCATAACACACATACACATACACACTCTCATCTAAGGCCAATTTAGAGTGTCCAGTCCATCTACTGTATATTTTTTGGAATGTAGAAGGAAACTGGAACATCTGGAGAAAACCCACACAAAAAAACAGAAAAGAGATCACAGTCTACACAGAAGTTACCCCATATAGGAGTGAAACCAGAGAACCTGTTGCTGTGAGATGACTACATTACCTACTGCACCACTGTGCCACCACAAATAAAAGCCAATCAGCCTGCCAAAAATGAATTAAGGACTGCCGCATTGAGTATAGGTCCACAAACAGGATGCAGCTTGGGAATGGATAGCATGACAGTAAGGAGACTGGATATTTTCTGCACAGGAAAAAGGGTGGAAGGACGGTGCAGCAAAGTGTCTTAGTCTGCAATCCAGAGTCTACTACTCAGGGTTTACTGCTCAGTGGGATGACAGACTAGAACTGGTGTGAGGAATTGTGGGGAGACAGTGAGAGTTCATCAGTATGTTACACACTCATGGCAATTAGACTCCAGTGTACAAATTGAGCAGTCTTCATGATGTCAGCCTATGTTTTAAAGCAAAGCTATTATGGTAAGGAAATGAGGTTGATAAGGCAGCAGTAGCAGGAGCTCCTCAATAAACCAGGCAAATTGGTCTTGATAATGTAGGACCTACATGCTCATATTGAGACAGACAGAACAGGATATCAGGAATGCCTGGGTCCACGTGAGTGAGGTAATTGAAATAATGAAGAAAGGCTATTCTAGACTTCTGTCTGGCAAACATCTTAACTGTAGGCAAAGCATGGTTCACCGAGAGACAGAGTATGAGTCAGAGGATCATATATAAAAGTGGTCAGCATGCAACTCAGATAGACTTCCTCTTAGTAAGGACAGGCCATCAATTATAGTCAAATCCAGGGTTGCCAGACGTCCCTATTTGGGTGGGACTGTCCCGAGATCAGCAGCCTGATCCCGAGTCCCGGCCAGCGTCCGCTTTCTTTGTTTTTTTTTTTTTTTTTGATTGTCCCGTATACCTGGCATATGGGCCAATCAAAAATTGCTAAACATGGAGCTACTTGTGTTGAATGCAGAACTGCAATGCATTAAACACGAGAAGCTCCGTGTTTAGTGCAGAGCTAGTGTTCTTTAATGTGGAATTGTGTCCCGAATTAAAGACCTTTTTTTTTTTTGGTCTTCACTTGTTTTTTTCCTTCTTTTTTGGGGGGCTGGAAATCTGGCAACCCTGGTCAAATCAGAAATTGCAAAGTCATCTCCAATGCGAATGTCAGCCCAGCATAAACCACTGCTGGCCATAATTAGCTGCAAGAAGTGGTCAGAGAAGGCTCTAATGTAAATAGTGGCTGAGCTGCAGACATGGAAGTTAAGCACAAGAGCTCAAGAAATACTTAGGGCTCTAGCGCATAAGCAAGAAGAGGAAACACATGGAACTGAAGAAGAATGGCAGTGTATCAGAATATATTATGTGAAAATGATAGAACAACTATGCACCTAAGCCAGGTATACAAATAAGTTACATAAGGAAAGCTAGTGGTGGAATCCAGAAGAAAAGGAAGTTATCAAAAGAAACAAGCAGTGCAGGAATAAGTGCAACATAGAAAAGATGGATCAGGCTAAGACGAAATACTGACCGACTAACAAAATGGCTAAGAGAGGAGTCACAATGGCAAGGAACAATGTGTCAGAGAAACTGTACCACTTTCTGGAATATAACTCATCAAGGAGTATAACAGAATCTTATGAGGTTGCTAGGCATGACAGAAAGATAAATATGATAGTTGGACAGCAATGTCAGTGGCACAACAGGCAGCACATTCTTCTTTGATGCAGAAGGCTGTGGGTTCTATTCCCATGCATGAGTTTGTGGTAGCTCAGGTGACTGTAAAAGATCCTGTGACACCTATTAAAAAGAATAGGGGAAGTTACTTGATACCCTGTCCAAATTTTCCATACTAGTATACCACCTTGAGTTTTTCCTGAAAAAGCCTAGTGGGGCCAACCTGGTCAGCTAAGGATAAATAGATAAATAAACCCTATTCAATATGCTTACCACTCCAGAGGACATCAAGGGTAGATGAAAGGAGCACTCCAAGAATGTCCAGAATGAAGGAAACCACACAGAAACTGTGCTACTAGGAAAGACAAAGGAGACCTCCCAAAAATTAAATATGAAGTGCACTAAGCAAAATAATGGCAAGGAAAGTGGTAAAGTCAGATGAAGTCATGGCAGATATAATCAGGATTTGGGGTGCATTAGGGAGGAATTGACTCCAGAGGGTACACTTTGCTGTATGGAGAGGCTGGCATATCCTAAATGACTGGAGAAGAATTCTGCTGACATTATACAAAGCAACTTCACATAGTATAGAGGTCCACACTGCATAAAAGTGCTGGTGAGTGTGACTGATGAAGACATAGAGTAGTAGAAAGTAAGATGGGAGATAACAGTTCAGATTCAGATTAGTATGCTGTACTACTGGCCTGGTGTTGGAATTAAGACACATAATGAAGAAAAAGCTGGCAATCAAAAAATAGTCTAAATGGGTATTCCTAGACTTGAGAAAAACATATGACAAGACCCCAAGAAAGCAGATTATAGGCAGTCCTTTTACAATTTGATGTCTCAGAAACATTGGTAGAATTAGTACAGGCTATATGCAAGGAACTGATGACATAAGCATTAACAGTGCTTGGAATAAGTGTAAGTGGGTTCGTATTAGGGTTCAGCTCTGTGTCCACTGCTGTTCACACTAGTGGTAAGGCTACATTCAGAAGAGGTTGGACAGGACATACCAATAAAACTACCGTATGAAAAAGATGTTGCACTAAAAGCTGATCTTGAATAGGGTCTTCAGCACATGATAGGGAACTGGAATGAAAAACTGAAGGCAGATGGGATAAATGGGAATGGCCAAGACAAGTCATTAGGGTAAAAAATGGGGGAATGATGAATTTGTACACATGTCCCTTAGAAGGAGAGGATAGAGATTATACATTTCATTATATGGATATTCATAATATTCAAATAACAAAGTTGCAATGATAAAGAAATATCACACTTGATCAGAAACTCTGCTGTTAGGTCTTGAAATATCACAAATGCAAAACTGCATATTGATGTTATCAGCATCTTATTACAGTGGAGCTTGCATTACAGCAGAACTGGTAAGGGAGACAGCTAGAAAGGTGCTTGGTGTCACATCTGGACAGAGAAAGGAGGTCAACGAGACCTGATGGTGGAATGAGGAAGTACAGAAGAGTATACAGAGGAAGAAGCTGGTGAAGAAGAAGTGGGATTGTTAGAGACAAAGAAAGTAGACAGGAGTATAAGGAATAGAGGCACATGGCAAAGAGGGAGGTGGCAAAGGCTAAGGATAAGGCATAGGGAGAGTTGTATGAAAGGTTGGACACTAAAGAGGGAGGAAATGACCTGTACCAATTGGTTAGACAGATTTTTGCATCGCATTTTTGGTCCGTTTTTCATAAAATTGCAGTTTTCTCGCAAATTAGTGGCAAATCATTAAAGACTGAAGTTAGAAAATAATGGCAGACATTTGAGTTTCAGATTTCATACCTTTCAGAAAATTCGTACTAATGCAAGACCTACTACTATTCTATTATCTTTCTAAATTTATAAGGGCAATATTTAAAAAAAAAAGTCTTTATTTTTGGGCCTTTGCCTCAGTTTATTTATGGATTTGTTGCTCTAAAAGGTTGAGAGGTATGTGTGTGTGTGTGTGGGTGTGTGTGTGTGTGTGTGTGTGTGTGTGTGTGTGTGTGTGTGTGTGTGTGTGTGTGTGTGTGTGTGTGTGTGTGTGTGGTAGGTAGCATACCTCTCAACTGTCTGAATTTTGCAGAATGTCCAGATTTTTGCCCCATATTTTTTGTCTCTTCCTCATAAATTTTGTGATTTTCTAGAAAATCATTGAAGGCTAAAGTTGCTAAATAATGACACATTTGAGTTTTAGACTTCATGTCCTTTAGAAAAATTCATGCTAGCACAAATCCTGTTACTCTAGCAACTTTCTAAGTTCACGAGAGCATTATTTAATATCTGTCCCTGTTTATTTTAGGCTTTGTCCATATTTCTTGCACTAAGAGGTAGGTGGGATGTGTGTGTAAATGAAACACCCTAGTTAGGGGTAGCAGGTGGCTAATAATTTACTCAAGCTCAAAACCTGTACCTTAGTTACAGAAAACAAAAGCATGAATACTCTACCCCAACTACCATGCTGCATTTTTCAAAGAACTGACTTTCAGGTTCATTTTCAATTCAAGGAACCGAGTTTGGGTGAATTTATATTACATTAAGAGGCATTACAGCTAATGCCTCTTCATCGATACTAAAAGAGCGAACCGTGAATTACGAGAATGGCCGTAGCTTGGCTGGGGAGGGGGGTAGCAGTTTGAGAGCTGTGAGTACAAATTTGAAAATCCTAGCTACACCCCTGCTACAGTTGAAAGGTATGATTTGTGTGTGAGTGAAAATGTCCTCATAACCACTGCATTCATTAACAAGATGTCAAACCAGCTTTGTTGCTAGGAAGTAAAGAAGCATAGCTCATAGGAAGTGAGGAAGCATAGCTACAGTATTATGTTTAAGATTTTTCTTTTGTTTCGAAGTGTTTCTAAAGTGTTTTATATGCAAAGAAAAGTAAATACTAGACTGAGGAAAACATTTGACTAAGTGACATTTAATAAGAACCATATGTACGTGTTTCGACTTACATACAAATTTGACTTAAAGACAGACTAAAAATGGATCTTGTCCTTAACCCATTTACTGCCTGTACTTCAGTCTTGCTTCTTGGTATAGTCGTGCAGATAATTGACCTGTTCCATGTTTTAAGAATGATGGTCAATTGAAATACTTGATGCAAATGCAAACTATTGTTTCTAACATATACCTGTTATGTTGCAAACATCATACAGAAAGAAAAATTACTGACATAACTGTACACATTAGACAAAAGGCTCAACTTGGATGCATATACATATTTCCTTATGACAGTAATTAGTTATATAACTTTTTTTCTTTACATGTGCTGCATTTACCTTGTCATTACTGCACGTAACAATTGTGTACATTGGGGTATCCCTGCTTGATGCTATCAGAGTCCAGCCATTACAAGGATAAGCAAAGGTTGTGGTGTTTGACAGGCACCAGTTTCCTTTTGTGTAAGTGTGTGGGATTTTAGGCTTTGAGCTAGATAATGATTGTGTGTGCTATTCTTTGCCTCTTAGTCAAAGCCAGGGCATAGTCCATCTGCCAGCACCATCTGCAGCTGGTGGTTCTCCCTCAGACTCCTCATTTGTACTTGCTACTGGCCCTGCCTGTGGCCCTTGAACTGTGGTCTTGCCCCTTGCTGTCTTTGTTGTAACTGTTTTCTGAAAATTATATTATGTAACATGGCACAGACTGTAAGTATTTCAGCACAGGTGCCCTGGTCATACTGTAGTGCACATCCTGATGTGTCAAGACACTGAACCATGGATTTAAGCAAACCAAACACATGTTCTATGATATTCTTAGCTTGATCATCAGCCTCATTGTATCCATGTTTGATGGGGTTGTACGGATTTCTCATGGGTGTCATAAGCCAGTGCTCTAGTGCACAACCTTCATCACCCACTAGATGTCCTTGTGGAAAGTCACCCCTAGCAAACCTGGTGTACAGCTCACAGGTGTATCGTATGTGTGAGCCTTGCAAACTGCCAGGATTACCTGCACAGACACTGTAGATGATCTCTTGGGCATTACAGACAACCTGGCAGTTTATGAAGTGGAAATCTTTTCTGTTTATGTACCTCCTTCCATCTTCCCCATGTGGGGCTTTTATTTCTATGTGTGTGCAATCTATGGTCCCAAAACAACAGGGAAGTATGCTACTGCATAAAATTAAAAAACAGAAAAAGTAGTTGATGAGCTCAGTCACAATAATTTCCAAAAATCATGAAGCCCAGGTAGTGTTCCAAAGCAATAAGCCTTTATTCTTCACAGACAAGTGATCTTCAGTAAAAAAAAAAATCAGAAATACTTTATAATGTTAAACATATCAGCTTTTATACACTTAGAAGTAGGTGTGGAAAATATATGGTCAGGCAGCAGCAGCACCCTGATTTAAAGGCTGTTGGACATACAATACAGTAATAGCAGCAGCAACCCCTAACATGTTTTGTTTTTTCTAAGTGTAATTGTGTGGTTGAGTGACGTATAAAGACATACAGGTAGGTGCATGCATGAATGGGTGTGCCTTCTTTGAAAGTTGGGCGTTGGGCTGGCAACTTGGCACCATAAAAATCTACTGCCAATCATTACTGGACCTGAGTTCCGCTATGGCGACCCTTAACAGGGAAAAGCCAAAAGACATTACTAATTGTGCTTGTATTCCAAAAGGTTTTGGTGTACATGGCAAAAGCCTATACCAAGTGTACAGGATTGCTTTATAGCTTCCTAGGTAGCTCCGCCATATTCGATTGGTTAATTAACATGTAATTCAGCTCTTTATGCTTTCATTAACATATTCTGCTGTTTCCCATTGTTTGGTGGCTCTACACATCATGTAGATCCACTTAATGAATACCAAATAGAGGACTATTGCGTTGATGGCACTGTGTGATGCCAACATAATTGCTGCACTTTGTGTTGCGCTTTATGAATCCCGCCTATAGTTTTAAATACGGAGAGTGTGGGAAACTGTTATAGGAACTATGATTTCCAGAGAACATTCCACTGAGCATTTTGCTGAAACAATGTTTGTTTGTGGTATTAGTATAATGTACTTACCATTGTATAATAACCACAAAACAGAAGAAGCAGTTTCCACTTAAGTTAAAAATTCCATTCTATCTCAGTCTATAATAATTGAAAACTAAGAAATGGTGTGTGTGTGGGAGTCAGCAGCAGTACCTGACAGACATATTTCTCTGGTGATAGCTATCATCCCTATTACCTATGCCTAAAGATAAGGCATTTTGCCAGTAATGTGACATTCAAATATTTTCTTATGCCTTAAAGGGACAATCCCAGTGTTGAAAATTCGGGTCTATGTTAAAACTGACATAAACAACACCCACTTTAACTACGTCATGGTTATTCCCACCCACAGTGTCAGTTTACTGGGGATATCCTGTAAATCAGCAGTTCCAGTCTCCTTTTAGTTCCCCGTGTGAACTACACTTTGGTTGTGCGTTCCAATTATATCTAATAATAATGATAATCTAGATTTTGATTAGATGTAAAATGCACTTGAAAGTCTACTACTTTTATTCTGCCCTTTCCTGTATCAACATTTTCGTTCGTATGAAATACTGACATTACCAATTTCTAAATTTTCTTGTAGCTTTGTTTTATAAGTTGAAAAATGCTGTCTTCGATTTATAAATATTTCTACCTTATTGTTGGGATGCTTTCTTGGCATAGTGCAGTATCCTTAACTTTTAATTGTCTGTGTGGTTGGATATTTAAATGGGACGTTGATACTATTGAATTAGTTTTGCGTGCTGCACTCTGTAGTACTGTTAAAGTTCTGTGTACGTACTTTTTTTGTGTGTCGGGTTAGTGCAGCGTTGCTATAAGCTCTACAGTATAGTATATTCTACTGTGCTACAAGGGCATATTGTTCCTATGGGTACAGTTAAACAGTGCGAATTGGCCTATCTTTTATGTTAGTTATATTTATATTATTGGCTGCGTTATTGCATTCTTTTGAATTTAATAAAAACTGTGTATAAATAGCTCAGTTCTGTTCCCTTTGTTTCCTAATGAGTAGAATAACATTGGCGTAATTTAAAATTCTGCCAGCTGTAACTGAAATTTCTGATTGCGAAACGAAAACAATGTAGTGTTTTTAAAAAGTATGTAACCACATCTGTTTTTACATTGTAAGCGCTTCTTTCCTGTGGCTGTATTGCTTGCCGGGCGGTTTGTATATTTTCGGAGAGTGTGGATGTTTCTCGCGCATTGATTGGCTCTGTTGACGTACTTTACGTGCACCAGTTTGTTGAAGTTTGACATGCTTGGTAATGTTTAGTAATGTGCATAATGTGGAGGAGCAAGCGTGCGTCTTCTAAACCTGATTACTGAAAGAACGGTCTGTATTTTGAGACTTCTGATATGTGAATAGGTCCTATCCCCTTTCTTTCAGAGAATTTAATGTTGTCTTATAGCCGACTCTGCGGTGTAGTACACCGTTATACTAAATCACTTAAACGAACCAGGAAATGTAGCAAACTGGTAACACCGGCTGTAAAAACGGAGCCTTTAAAACAGTTCACAAAGGCTTACTGTTTATTAAATCCACTTATTCGACCACAAAATAAAACATCATGAAAAAAAGCTGAGGAAGTTCTGCTATTGTGTGGAAACGCAGTTAGCGTTTCACAGTATTTGGTCTTTTTTTCATGTTTTATTTTGTGGTCGAATAAGTGGATTTAATAAACAGTAAGCCTTTGTGAACTGTTTTAAAGGCTCCGTTTTTACAGCCGGTGTTACCAGTTTGCTACGTAGTACACCGTTATGTTGTACTGCCCGGTGCTGTCCGTGTGACTGACCCTTTGATCCTGTGGAGCAGCAGATCCTAGTAAAAATCGGTACACACAGTTTACTGATTTTTAATTTCCTTTCACAACGGAATTAAAAATAACTGCAGGAACAGTTTTTAGAAGGGGGAATTGTCTATGGCAACCTTTATAATGTTGTACGGGTGTCATTTCAGGGCACATCTGATGGCCTAAAGCTGCTACAGGCCATCAGCTGTGCCCTGAAATGACACCTGTACAACAGTAACGTTACTTCTCCATTTTTTTGTATCGAACCCTTTCACCCTAATGTACTATCCCAACATTTAATTGACCTTGGCCACCACATCTTCATTCTGGACATAATGGTTTACTTCTGCTCTCAGTATCACTACAACATCCATTTCTTGATCAATACTTTTCATTAATTTTACCTAGCTGGTATTTCAACTTGGGAGTATTAAATTCCAAGAGAGATGCCATGACATTTCCTGTTCCACATTTGTTCAGTCTGCAGGTTTCCTTAGACCCTTCTGTAAACTTGCTCACTTCCATCCACAATTCTTCTACAAATTGCATCATCACATGCAAACAAGATGGCCTATTTTTGCAGGGGATCCACTTTGATATTGATTTTGACTTGGGAAAATTTGAAGAGCACTAAGGAAAAATTCTCTCCTGTTTTCAATAAACATCAGGAGGTCTTATTCCACTTTTCTATGAAGTTTGAAAGGTGAAATTTTAGTTAGTTCCAAGTTGTGATTAGCGTTCTGAATTTTGCAAGGGCAAATAATTTTATATTTATGGAGTTATGGACATGGATTTCACATAGAACACTGTTGAGAGAACTTGGTTGCTTAATAAGAAGTTATTAGAATAGCAATTTATATTGCTTATAAGCCTGGGTTGCAAACGCAAACATTGTTATGTTTTATTTTTTTCGGTTCTGAATTGTGAATTGATACTTTATCTTGTCATCATAACCTTTTTCAAGTTTAACACTGCATGACTTCTGTGGGGTCCATTCTTTATTTTGCTAAATATTTTCAGATGGGGATACGGGCAGCAATGGGACAATTCCCAGCAACAGAAACAAGCATCACGAGCCTGGTAATTTTTGTTTCCTGTAAAAATCAAAGACTGTCATAGCATCTGCTGTTTTCACACGAGGGACATGAAGAAAACAACTCTGTCCCTGCTCACCATTTATTACTTTAGTATTGTTGAATGTGCACAGTAATCATGACTGAGGCTAACTGCACTGCTTTTGTTCTTTTCCTTGGGTGATGGAGAACTGTATTATAGCAATTAATTTGAGACAGAATTGGAAAAAAAATGTTATGGGGTGGTCCTGCTTGGGAAATGATAAGTGTGGATGATGCTTTCTAAAGCTGAAAAAAAATTACATATTTCTTTAAGGTAACCATTTGAAATACTGAATCCTGGAATGGGTGACTGAAAATCTACACTTTTATATACTAAGAGCAAGATTGACATTTCCCGTAATATTCTCATTTCTCTGAAGTATTTTGATCTTGAAGATGGTCTAAGTTTGTGATTTGGGGTGGAGGGTGCATGCTCATCTGCGAAAAAAACAAAACAAAAAACAAGTTTAAAGGAGTAAAGCAATATCCAATATTCACTCTTTTGCTGTATTTTTGGTCTTTTTGGCAGTTTGGTCCTAACATTTCACTAGGGACCCAATTTTTCAGTTATCTATTTTTTTTGTTCTGTGACAAAAGATGCACATTGCATTATGTGAAGCACTTTACACACAACCTTTCTAATGACATTTCTTCTTCAGACAATGAGCACAGTCATTTTCCACTACAAACTTTGATCTGGTTTCAACTTACTGCACAAAAGAAATGAAGTCAATGCAAAAAGATTCCTTAGACTACTGAGCAGTTGAAGGTCCAAAGGTTATTGGGCAAACCCATTTAGCATTTACTTTCTTGCAGAAATAATTTTCTGTCAATTTAGGCACAAACAAGCATGACTAAAGTGTCGTCTAAGCTGGTTTAATTTAATGGCAGACTGCTGGAGGAATTTTAGGGAATGAAGGGGTTAACAGATGATTATATGCTCACTGTCTGCACATACAGAAACATACAAATTATTTCCAATATGAGGTCAGTAGGTAGCTCCCAAGTAAGGTATTTCCTAAGTGTTATTATCATTAATAAACAAAAACAAACCCTGGGATTCTGAAACATGCTCACCATGATTGTGGACAGCCTCCTTGTGCATAATGTGCCTCAGATCCCATTATCAATTAAAAGTAGGACAATTCACTGCTCAAACTAAAGTTAGATACTAATCTTGCTTGTACCCAGATCAGAACCTGAAGTGAGGGAGCAACAGCTGCATTGGTTGCTATGTAATCCAACAAGCAAGACTGTTGAAAACCGTGGGTGTACTCACCACACCACTTAAAAACAATACGATAAGAAAGGAGGCACACTGCTGTAAAACGTTTGCTGTCCGTTGTGCTGTTTAATTCTGTTTTTGACGAGAGTAAGGCAGAAAATCAGGGAATAGGACAGTATGGAAATTGGGGCAACAAGCAGAGGGAAACAGGTAAAGGAAAGAGAGAAAGAGCAAATGAGATGGGGAAGAAGGGTAATTTTTTTAATGGGGTAAGTGTCTATTTTTTCCAAGAGGAAAAGGTGGAGAAGTATGTAATGTAATGTAATGGAAGGTAAAGTTATGGTAAGAAGCTGGAAGGAGGAATTAGGGTCAAACATAAATACATAATAGAGATAAGACTGACAGGAAAGGTACTGATACACTGAGGGTAAGGGAGGGCAGCAGATTTACAGACATTAGGTAAACAAAGGAAAGACACTGTTGAACTGGATGAATGGGCAAAAACAGGGGTGAGCATGGATACAAATTGAGGGATACACTGTTATGGAACGTAATGTGCATATGATCCTGTATTCCACCGTGCTTATGTCATCACCAGTGGAAGTTGGAGACCATCTGGCCACCCTTCCTACTTGATCCTTGCTGAGATGTTGCTGGCACAGATAAGCAGAGGTTTGACTCTGCTAGTCAGAAGAGGAGATTTTCTAGGTGGCCAATGCAGGCATCTCTCTTGGACAGTCCCCCAGACCTCCAGCTGTCCTATCACTTCCAGCAGCTCCCTGTGGGTGTAATACCTCCCACCCCTGACAAAACCACCAGGGTAAACAATTGTGCTCCCAGCAAGTGAAGCACCACCAGGAGCAGAATAGATGGAACATTATTTTCTTCCAGTTCAGCCATCAGAAAGGCAGTCCCATCGGGTTCAGTGCCAGGTGTAGGAGTTGGTTATACTTGCTGTAAGATGATAGAAACAGGCCTAGCCACTGGCTCTGCCATAACAGCTGCTGCACAAAATGGCAAAATAAAGGAAGAATAATAACATAATAAACATTAAAAAAAGAATAATGACAAAGGAAGGGAAGGGAGAAATTGCATGAAATCAGAGTATGATCTGCATAACAGAATGTTCCGAGTAATGATGTGATATCAAAATCAATTACAGCAGAAAAAAATCCCTTATGAACAGTGCAGTTGTCTGACACCTAAAGGCTGCAATGCTGTGATGTGCTGTCTAACAAAGTGCTCACAGTGAAACCTGAACAGGTCATACTACCTCCAGTGCCTATTACGGACATGTACTATTACTTACCTGATAAGTGCTGGAGCATCATTTTGTCAGTATGAGCAACTGCCTTTCTGTACCTACCACTTAAGTGTGCCATTAGCTTATTAGTATATTCCTACCAGTGAAATTGTTACATACGCTGTGCTGGACAAACTGATGAGCCAATCTCAGAAATGCATATACATAAGAATACTTCCCACAGGACTAACACAATTAATAAGAAATTTCTGAATTAAGAACATTTCAGTAAAGAAAGTGAAGGATATGCACATGCCTGCACTTAGAAAGGCATTACATTCTCCTTTGAATTAGGAGACTGTTCTCCTCAATAGCCTCCGGAGCCATGGAGAAAATGGCAACCATTTATCTGCATGCATTCAATGTATTAACTCATTACATCCTCCAGGTTCATCTGCAGTTAACTGCTACTGACTCCATTAGGTGTCAAATATTGCTTGTTCATATTTGCATCAGTAATTCCAAAACCATGCCATGTACAAGGTTTTAAAAGATTTCATCTTAAATCTTACAAAGTGGCAAACTCAACTGCATTAATATTTGACTGCTGTCGAGTTCAGATAAATGGAGATTAACTATTGTTTTTATGATATTCATTTATATAGATATCATTTTCTCATTTTTTAAATATCTCAACAACCAAGTAACACAGACAGAACTCCTTAGCCCCGTATCAAAGCTCTCTGGTAGATGTATAAATGCTGCTGACAGTATGTATGTAAACTGAGTGGTTGCTGAGATATTGTAAGTTGTTTACAAAATATTACAAATGTAATAGTTACTGTGTTTACTGTTGTGATGAACGGAGATACTGCCAGCTCAGCTATCTGGAAATTTGTAAATAATTATATGTCATTTGTGAATATCAACATGATTCATATAAGATGCTTGTGTTACAAATGTATTAGAACTGTATGGCATGTATATATCAAACTAGATTTGTACAGACGTGTTGAAAATATATTTTATAAAGTGCTTGTGCTTAAAATGTAACCACAGCATGCCCTACTGGAATAGAACAGAAATGTACATGCATTATTGTAACTGTTTAAATGTATATATTTTAACAGTGGAAACTGGAACACAAGAGGCTAACTTTAGTCCTGCAAAACTTCAGAAATATATATGAAATTAAATTTCTTTATGGACACTCAATAACAGATGATATCTTTCAGCTTCAATGCAGCAAGGAGACACAATCCTCAGGATTTAATTAACTCCATGTAGGCACAGTGTGGAGCCTACACAGAATGTATCTGTGTGCATGGCCATGGTTCCTTCTCAGCAGCGTGCCATGCATATTAATGATGACGTGCTGCTGAGGGAGAGCATAGGAACAGGGTTATTGAATCCATGTAGGGGGAAGTATAGAGGCTACTTGTGGTTGTGAATGGCCTGTACTTCTCCCAGCTACTGTTGAAATGCTGAGAATTCAGTCAAATGTATAATATTTTATCTTAATTTTTATCCCATTTTATTTGTATGTTTGCATGGCGCAGAGCACAATGATGTGCTCTCATGTAGACAGCTGACACCTGGCAGATGTCTAAGAATAGAAACTGGATGTCATTAATTATCATAATTATGTATTTTTCTTATTTTAAGTAATTTTGCTTTTTCCATTTTTTTCGTAATTAATGTTTGTGTGGTGCAGAGCGCCACTCAGCTGAGAGGTACTCTTACATACATAGCCAACAGTTGCTAGACAAATAAAAATAGAAACTGGATGTAATTAATTATATATATCTGTGTTTATTTAAGCACATTTGCAGCATGTGCCATGGTGATTAGCAATGCTAATAGGTAGCCAAGTAGTATATGTGGAGATGTACTACTTTGGGCATACTGGGGCAATGCAGCAATTGCCTCATGTACACAGACAACCATCTCCTCCTACCACACAACACTACAACCTGTGAGAGATGCACTTACATAGCCAAACTGGAAGCAAAGCTCTCTCCACCCAAGATTGTGCTAGACAGTCAAGATGAGAAGGTTAACACCCACATTACACCTCAAGTAACACATAGCCTTTCTAAACCCACACCACCAACACCCACATATAGCAGCACTAAATCCACATATGCGGAGGCCCTTAACTGTAACCTCCCCGAGCAACAAGGACCTCTGAAGCTGAAACGCAAACAAACACCAATCACAACCAAAGTGTCACATAGCTCACAACACCAGTGTGCCACCCAGCAACAGTCCCTAAGGCAAGACAACGTACCTAACACTTTAGTCATAGGTGACTCTATAGTCCGGCACACTGATGTCCCATTCACCAGGTTGAACAAGGAGAAAATTACAGTCAGCTGCCTGTTGGGTGCCAGGATCTGCCACATGCACTCAAGTCACTCCACAACAAGTACAAATATGACTCTGTCATTGTTTGTTGGAGAGAATGACTTGATACATACCTCCCTGGACTACATGAAAAGAGACATGGAAGAGCTCTTGGATCATGTAGCCCAGGCAGGTATGACCCTAGCCCTGAGTAGCATCCTGCCTTCACCCAGAATCATACCACAATATAAGGACAAAATGATTGACTTCAACAATTGGCTAAGCTTCTGGTGTCATTCAATGGGGATCCAATAGCTGTCTGCCTGAGACGACATGGAGCGACAGACCACGATGCTTTGCCAGAGATGGTCTGCATCTGTCACCCCTGGGATTCAGGTTACTGTCCACCTGTGGCCCTAAGTCTCTTATCACACTTTCGGTGTTTAGTGTACTGCCACCTATATTGTAATTCACGGATACATGTTTTTTCCCAAAGGGGATAACTATACATTTCTTGGCATTGAGCTTGAGCCCATGGCTCTGGCACCAAGCATCTGTTTCTGTAAGGCCCTTTTGTAGAGTATCCACATCATTTGGGGATTCAATAATAGCTCCCAGTTTGCAGTCATCTGCGAACTTTGTTATCCAGAGTCCCTTAGTGTTGGCCTGTACTTCAGAGAAGTAGATGCCAAACAAGAGCGGTCCCAGAACTGAACCCTGAGGTACTCCACTTGTCACTTGTCTGGAGCTGGATTTGGTGTCGGCTACTTTTACAGTGTGGGTTATATCAGTAAGCCAGTTAGCAACCCATTGGGTGACGTAGGGATTAATGCCCAGCTTAGTAAGTTTATCTATGATTCCAGAGTGTGGATGGTGTCAAAGGCCTTGGCATGGTCTAGATAGGCTGTGCGGACCACCTTACCCTTGTCCATGGCTCTGGAGACTGATTCAAAGAAGTCAGTCAGGTTCAGGAGACAAGATCGGCCCTTCACAAACCCAAACTGGGTGGGGTCCAGTGTTTGAAGGTTGCCAATGTCTTTGTTTATAAGTTCCATGATAATACGCTCCATGGCCTTGCAGATAAGGCTTGTCAGACTGGTAGGATGGTAGTTTCCGGGATCCAAGGTGGATCCCCCCTTGTGGAGTGGGATAACTGTAGCTGTGCGCCACTCAGTGGGCATGAAACCTGAGGTGAGGCTATGATTAAACATGACACTTAGGTGAGGTGCTAGTTCATATTGTTGTTCATATAGTACACAGCCCGGGATGTCATCTGGTCCAATGGATGCTGTATTCTTAGCTTTGGAGAGTGCGTTATTTACCTGTGTGGCCATTATTACCGGAATTTGGCAATCTTCCGGTATTGAGATGGGCCATTTAGGGGGTGAGAGGGAGGTGAAGTTGGCACTGAATCGATCTGCCAGGATATTCGCAATATCCTTGGGATCAGTATATTTAATGCCATTCTGTTTTAGCTCAGAGCAGATCTGAGCATTGCCATTTAGATTCTTGACATAGTTATAGAATGCCTTGTGGCTGTCTTTTTGGAATCTTTGGCAATTTTATTTTCGTAACTAGCTTTGGAGGATTTTATGAGGGATCTCAGTTTCTTACTGAGGCTGGTAAGGAATTTTTTTGCATCCTGGGATTTTCCTCTTTTCTGCAACAGTTTCTTCCTTTTGTTGTAAAGTTTGTTTATGGCAGGGGGCCACCAGATTGGCTTCCTTTTTTAGGATGAGAGCATCTTGGTTCTATTTGGGATGGCACGATTCATACATGAGTGAATGTGCTCATACAGTGCCTTAGTGTAGGATTCAGCAGTTGAACTTTCAGTTCCCGTCTGCATGGGTGTCATGAAGTTTGTCACTTCTGACTTGAGTAGCATGAAGTTGGCTTTGGAGAAGTTTTTTATGGAGGTTTCCTTACTGGGTGGTGGGATGTGGATGTTGAGGGTGATTAGCTTATGGTCAGACCTGACTAACGAGGGGTTGACCATAGGTGTGGAGCATCGATTTCCCATGTGGGTAATGACCAGGTCTAGGATATTGGAGCCCCTGGTGGGACTACAATTAGTTGATCCAGGGCGTTGGAATTTATGAATTCCAAGAACAGTTGGTCAAAGGTATTGGTACATGAGTAGTTTTCACAGTTAATGGCAGGGTAGTTAAAATCACCCGGTATTAGGGTGTTTGGTTCTTTCTTAATATTTTCCAGTATGTTTAGAAAGGTGTAGTGAGAATCTGGGAGTATGGTGGGGGATCTGTAGCCAGCTACAATTTGGATTGCAGTCTTACCTAGTGTTAGTTGCACCTGGACAATTTCAGACGTATTGTGTTGGGCAACTAGCCTGGTGGTGTGAATATCCTTGGTGAATATTGACACTCCTCCACCTTTAGTGTTTCGGTCCTGCTTTGTTGGCCGAAAAGTGTGGTAAGAGTTGTAGCCTGGTATTGCAGGGGTGCTCTCTGGAGCCTTGAACCAGGTCTCAGTTACTGCACAGATATCAATGTTCTCCATTTTTAGGAGTGCCTCAAGAGAGTGCATTTTGAGTTTTAGACTTCTAGCATTGAGTAACATTACCTTCAGATTTTGCATGCTTGTACCTGTTACGGTGGTGGTTTTGTCCTTTGAACTTTGCGTAATAAAGGCAATATAGGGGTGGCAAGACCCTTAGCCAGTAACCTGAATCCCAGGGGCGACAGGTTCAGACCATCTCTGGCAAAGCATCATGGTCTGTCAATAATGTCATCCCAGGCAGACAGATACTGGATCCCCTTTGAATGATACCAGAAGCTTAGCCAATTGTTGAAGTCAGTCATTTTGTCCTTATATTGTGGTATCATTCTGTGCGAAGGCAGAATGCTACTCAGGGCTAGGGTCACACCTGCCTGGGCCACATGATCTGAGAGCTCTTTCATGTCTTTTTTCATGTAGTCCAGGGAGGTATGTCTCAAGTCATTCACTCCAACATGGACAATGACAGAGTCATATTTATACTTGTTGTGGAGTGACTTGAGTGCATGCGTTATGTGGCAGATCCTGGCACCCGACAGGCAGCTGACTGTAATTTTCTCCTTGTTCAACCTGGTTGAACCAGGGCCTGTATTTATATCACATTTGTATTTGAGGTGATTTCAGTGAGACATTTCCAAGGAGCATAACATATTTATAAAAGTTGTTCATTGTTCATTGGTGTATACTAGACTAGCGACCACTATGGCCCCTATAAGCTTAGCTGTTCAAGCCAAATTTGAACTAAATTATTGATTTTATAGGGGGTGATTTACTGAATGACTCTGTCTTTTCCACACAATTTAGCCAGACCATGGGTAAATTTCTGATTACACATCCATTGGTCCAAGGGTGATATTAGAGGTAC